>NC_069507.1:88845971-89065971 GCF_027579735.1 Bombina bombina | reverse complement strand
TAAATTACATATATAGATAACACTAAAGGGTTAAAAATGAACAGTAAGGTAAAAGTCAAAATGTATTTGATTTAGATAGAGCATGCCATTTTAAACAACTATTCCATTTACTTATTTTACCTAATTTGTCTTGTTCGGTTTATATCATTTGTTGAAAAGCATATATGCCTCTTGTCATTGACTCAAATTATGCACTAGCTAGCTCTCAGTAGTGCATTGCTGTTCCTTCATAATAAGGATACCATGAAAATTTGATTAGAAAATCAATTTGGAAAGTTGTTTAAAATTGTATAATCTGTCTAAATAATTTTAAAAAATCTTTTGAGTTTGATGTCCCTTTAAAATACTGATTCAAGTACACCAAACATGCAGCAAAGACTTAAGTGATTTAACCCATGAATGTCTACAACATGTAGTATTTTTAACCCTTACCAGTATTGGAAAGTGGTAAGAAAAGCAAGAGCAGCTGTGAGGCTGGCATATACTGTATTTTAAGAGCAAATATAAAAGCTGCTATAAACTTGTCCCCACTCCCTAGCAACCATGTCAGGTTTAAGGGCACCTAGTACTTATAAAAAACCCATATTTAATACAGCACACACATTTTCTATACATACACAGGTTTAGGCTTTGGTTTCAGACAATGGAAAAAATGTGCATACAATTGTGTACCTGCAAATGATTAGGAATGTGAAGAATGTCAGCCCAGTGTCACTGACCTATAAGAGTGAGATATAAGGGAGATTCAGGGAGAAGAAACATACTAAGGACCATTTAATTATCATCTTAGTCTCACTGGCCGCATGTGATGGAGGAAGACCTCAGTGGGAGATAAAGCTAGAAATCAGCAGCATGAAGAAGCTGAAATAGTCTGGCAACTCCAGCAGTCACGGCTGAGAGTTTACAAGTTTAATTGATTAAGTTTTTGTTCCTCCCTGCACTATTAAGCCTACCTTATCAGCACACACAGCCTGGCCAGGAGCAGCTGGGTTCATTCCTCAACATGTGGGGCTGGTGGAACGGCAGTGACAGGGTCTACAGAAGGGAAACTCCCTTGTTGTGTAACCTGGTCTGCTCTGAGCCGGAGTCTGTGTGCTGGTAGGGATAGGCTTCAACTAAAATTACACCATCAACAATGCAAAGGATAGTTCTTTATTAGAACTATCTATGCATTGTACTTGGTGTAATTTAGCAAAGCGTTGGCAACTTGGCAGAGCTAAAAAGTAAATCACTCACCCTACTTCCGTATTAACTCTGCACAAAAATCGTCAAACACTGCCCTGGCTGCAGCAGTCACCCCCTAGATTGACCTGACGCCTCGTGAGTCACACAGTCTCATTAATATGCCCACAGTGACATTACCCAAATTGGACACCTCCTGTTTGCCGCTGCCTGCACTCACACAGAGACTAGTAACCACGTGCGGTCATGCACTGTGCCGCTATTGGGTGCAATTTTGGTCCTGTGATGATCACATGGTAAGGAGGGCCCAATAGGATTTAAAAAAATAAAATAAATAAAAATTAAACTTTGCAGCTGCTCGGGGGAAATGCGGGACGGACAGCACTCTTCCCGGGACAGCGGAACAGACCCTTAAAATCGGGACTGTCCCGCGAAAACCGGGACAGTTGGGGGGTATGCTGGTGAAGCCCACAGAAGGCCAAAACGTACGTCTGGGGTTTGTTGTTTCTCTTGTTCAGAGAAGAATTGCCTGGTATTTCCACGCTGAACTGTCATTGGGCAGGGTCAGACTGATATGCTAAAGAATATTTTTTCTCTGTGAAATACATAGTGTGCTAAAAGAGTATGCAATCTGAGCGGCACTGAAAATGAACAGGCATGGAAGTTATTCTAGCTTTTGGTCTGTCTCAGCTGAGTGCATCTCTTTTTTTATCCTTATATATATCTTTATACGAATAAAGTAATCAATTTGCAAATCCGTTTTTTAGCCCTAACCCTTTTACGGGAGGTCTTCAGTTGTGATAACCAGATGAGCGCAAATTTAGTTTCCAATTGTAATATGCTCAGAAGGTAATGCGGGTGCGATATTTCAATATCTCGTGCTCACTAATGACAGTGTGCCACTTGCAATCTAGCCCCATATTGGAATTGCTGTTTACCAACTCCAGCACTTTGTTCTTCTTCTTGTGAAATGGTTTAGGAAAATATAACCATAGTGACAGTACAAATAGAATTGTAAAAGCTTTGCTATACTACAAAAGGAAAATACCCACAAGGGATTGTGTGGCAGATGTAAAACTTGATTAATTCCCCCCCTCCTATCAGTTTAAAGAGAAGCCTAACGCATTTCGACAGAGCAAAGCATTTTCAGGTGCCAGTATAAGGTAAATACAGATAAAAATATTTTCTTTGTTGGAATTTATAAACCCTTAAGGGATATGAAACCCATTTTTTTTTCATGATTCAGATAAAGCATGCAATTTTAAGCAACATTCTAATTTACTCCTATAACCAATAGGTAATAGCTAATATTTTATTTTCATGATTGTAGAGGAGTGTGCACCAATAGAGTTGTGAAAGCTGTCAGTATCAGCCAGTGAGAATTAATAGGAAATACAAAACTAATACTGCTGTATTCATTTCAATTTAAAATATAAAATAGTAACCTTCTCTTGATTAAAGGGATAGTCTAGTCAAAATTAAACTTTTATGATTCAGATAGAGCATCAAATTTAAGCAACTTTCTAATTTACTCCTGTTATCAATTTTCTTTGTTCTATTGATATCTTTATTTGAAAAAGCAAGAATGTAATCTTAGGAGCTGGCCCATTTTTGGTTCAACAACTGGGTAGCGCTTTGTGATTGGTGTCTAAATGTAGCCACAAATGTTTCCCAGGGTTCTGAACCAAAAAATGGTCTGGCTCCTAAGCTTACATTCTTGCTTTTTCAAATAAAGATACCAAGAGAACAAAGAAAAATTGATAATAGTAGATAATTAGAAAGTTTCTTAAGAGGAGTAAGGATTGGGAGGTTCCGGATCTGACGTCAGCAGCCCTGACGTGCGCGCCTGACGTGCGTGAGCAGTGAGTGTGGTGTGTAGGCCCACGAGCCTCCAGGAGTTCATCGCAGCGTAGCTTGCTAGCGCCAGCAGCCCGCCGGGTTAGCTTCTATACGGCAGGAGGAGTACCCAGTCGGGCGGAAGTTCACAGCGCTGGCACGATCCAAACATCTCTGGCCGGCTCACCCCTGCACTTCAGTTCTGCGAGGGCGACACAGCTTGTGGCGGCCTGGTCTTGCCTGAGTGAGGCCGCGGGAGTAAGGAGTGGAGAAGCGGCGAGGAGTCGTTCAAAGCACACTGCCGTGTGCTTGATCCGGTAACTCTAAATTGGCCCTGAATAAGTCCCCTGGCCAAGGACAGTTTGTTGCTGACTGCTAAACAGGATCCCTGCATCTTAAACATAGTATTGGCCCTCTTCTAACTAGTGCCTGTCAGTATGTTGTAGCACAGGATTTGGGTCAAGAAAGTTATACAGCATTTTGGAGGTCTTTCCCATACCAGTAAAAGTGTAACTTGGGGAGTATTTTTTTCCTTATCAGTTTTAACATCCAATAATCTATGTCCCCCTGGAGTGTAAGTCTGGGTGTGTAAGAGGGTAGGTGAAGTCTGTTTGCATTCCCTTAAAAGAGCTGGCAAGAACAAGAAAAAGAAAAAGGAGAGAGGAAATAAGGGAAGGATAAAAAAAAAATTGCAATATAATAACTTGTTGGGAATAGATTAACTGTGTTATTACTAAGCCCTACCCCCAAAATCTACACATCCCAGTAAAGTCAGTCAGGATATTCAGGATTTTGCTGGACTGTGCTCTAATAGCATCCCAATAAAGCTCACATTCTTTCTCACACCTGGCATTTCACAGTAGTAGAAGTGGGTGTTTATGTCTCCCCCCCCCACATGACATAAGAGGCTAATCTAGTCTGGGCCCTAGAGAAGGTGGGTGAAGGTAAATGAACATTTCTGTATATATATATATATATAAATCATCCGCATATCAAAGGCCCCTGACCTGGTTCAGGAAGTCAGGAAGCGGTATGAACTTATGGACTTAAGTCCCCCCTCAGGGTAAATGGCATCCCAGTGAAGCTAGCCTTAATCCAGCAAGAGTGCTTTTGGATAAAAGAAGAAAGGGGGAAGGAAGGATTTTGTATTGGACAAATGGTTGCGCAGAGCAATGTACTAGCTAATGTATCTAATTTCTTTTTTTTTTTTTTGCTTGTTTGTTTTGTTTTTGCAGCAATGACCAAAATGTAATATCTGCTAGTTGGAATTGAATGATTTTTAAAGTTATGATGTTCTATATTATATCTGCCCAATTAATTGTAAAGCAATTTGTGTGAATTAAGGGTCGATAGTTATTCAGAGAATACTGCTACTGGTTAGATAAAGACAGATTTATGTCACTCACTCTGGTGGGCATACCCAGAGCTAATTTTTTTTTTTGATGCTGAGGAGTTACTAAAATTGTGTCCCTCTGTCTATTAGTTCTTTAGTCGGGTGATTGTAATAACTAAGAATCCCCTGAGTTAAAGAGACTACCCAATTTTTTTTTTTTTTCTTTTCTTTTTTGGTTGACATTTAAAATGAATTGCTAATCTTCTACATAAACACTCTGGTTTAAACTATAGAATACTGAGGCGAGGGAGGAAGAAGGAAATAATAAGGGAGCAAGAACATTAATTAAAAGTAGAATTTTTTTTCTGTCCAGTTTAGTCTACAGACTTTTTTTTTTCTCACATTTTTTACACATTCTTATAAATGCACTAATTCCCACTTGAGGATCGTCCTTATTTTTGCACTTCACACTCACACTTCTTATTTTCACCCTTTTTTTCTTTTCTCTCACTCTTAAGTAAGACACAGCTCATACTTCACTTCACATACCAAATTTTTTTTTTATTTTTTTTTCCTCTCTCTCTTTCACCTCACCACATTCCTCACTTTTTTAGCACTTTTTCTGCATTTTATATGGAGAAATTCGTACATATAGCTAAAAATAAATCACCCACGATGCCACTAAGAAAAGACAAACACAAAGCTAAACCTCAGACCTCGTCATCCCAAGATAGTATAACAGAGGAATCTGCTACTTTCCAGACAAATCTAGATGTTCAACAATTGGTAGAACAGTTTTCACTATCAATGTTACCCCACCTAGAGTTGATCAGACAGGATGTAGCAGCACTATCAATGGAAGTAAGGCAGTTCAACAACAGGTTAGATGAAGCAGAGGCTAGAATCTCCGAAATTGAAGATAGATTGAACTCACGAGAGCAAGACTCTAAGCATTATGATTACACAATCAAAAAATTACAGGATAGACTGGACGATCTAGAAGATCGTTCCAGGCGCAATAATCTAAGAATAGTAGGTGTTCCTGAAACCCAAGAATTTGCTGACCTTAATAATTTTATGGATGAAATACTACCAAATCTATTAGAGATGCCTACTAGTCGTACTAAAATATTGATTGAAAGAGTTCATAGAATAGGTCCCGAAAAAAAAAGACCAGATGGCACCGTACTAAATAGACCCATAATTGTGAAATTTTCGCATTTTCAAGATAAAGTTGCCATTATGAGTTATTATAGGAAAAAGAAAGCCACAATTCTTGTAAATGACAAAAAAATCTTCCTTTTTCAAGATTATTCTACTGAGACCTCTAACCACAGAAAGGAAATGGCTCCGTTTTGTTCTAAACTAATAGAAAAAGGTTTCAATGCTTTTCTTTTATATCCAGCTAAGATAAAAGTGCTGAAGTCTGGAGAATGGCACGTTTTGTCTAACAAATCGGAAGCTAACTCCTTTCTGGATAATATTTAGGAACAACTAGAGATAATCGAATAGGAATTAAATATAGTTGTTCGTAGATAAATCCTTTGATGTAAGTAATGGCAACATCGAAAAGTCATAATGAAAGGGTCTCAAAAAAGTTTTTTTTATCCAAAAAGAGGGTTCATCCCCCTTTTTTTCCTTTTTCTTCCTTTTTTTTCCCCCTTTTCCTTCTCTCCCTGGCCTTCCTCACAATCTTTTCGAAAAGCCGCTGTTCAACTTGTTGTGTGTGGTCCATCAATAAAATATGAGTGAGACAGTGATTAATCTGGTTTCATGGAACGTCCGTGGAATAACAACACCTATTAAGCGAAAAGCCATTTTGAAACATTTAAAGGGGTGCAGGGAGCAAATTGCTTTCTTACAAGAAACATATGTGGTAGCTAATGAAGCTCTTAAACTTAAGTCAGGCTGGGTCGGTGAAGTAGTGGCGACCTCGGGTATCAAAAGAAAGAGGGGAGTAGCAATTTTGTTCCATAAAAATTTAGACTACAAAATAACACATAAATTTATTGACGAAGAAGGTAGACTGATTATAGTACAGGTAGTTATAGCCAATCATAAATATACGTTATGTAATATCTATGCTCCAAACACTAGTGATAAAGAATTCTGGAAGAACTTAACTAGGAGACTAACAAATTATATAGATGACGGTCTGATTATAGCAGGCGATCTAAATTTAATTACACAATATCCCCTGGATCGCTCACATAGAATGGACAGCATGACTCAAAAAAAAAAACAACAGTAAAAATAAAAGCTATAAGGCCGAGACAAAGATTTTAAAAAAATTCAAAAAAACATTGAACTTGGTGGACATCTGGAGATTGCAAAATCCCGATGTAAAAGAATATACTTGTGAATCTAAAACACACAAAACTTTCTCACGTATTGATTATTTTTTAATAGATAAAAAATTAGCAGGCAGGATACCAAGGACAGAAATTTCTGCAATTATTTTGTCAGATCACGCCCCTGTTACAATACAATTGCAAACTGACCTGATAAAAAGATCTTATCTTTTGTTTAGCTTTCCAAAATATCTCACTAATAACTCTAAATTTAAAATTTGGCTAAATGAAAAATGGAAAGAATATATTTACATTAACCAAAACTCAGTTCAAAACCCTGAAATTGTATGGCAAGCCTCTAAAGCGGTGTTGCGGGGAGAAATAAAGGCATATATGTGTCATATTAAAAAAAAGAATAGTGAGCGCAACACACAACTTGCTAATCAATTAGTTAATGCATATAATGCCTACTTAAGGGATCTGTCAAGTGGGGGATGGAGTGCATACCAGCAAGCAAAGAGGGAAAGGGAAATTTTCTTACATCAGAATGCAGCCTTAGAAGTTGTAAAAACAAATGCTAAATATTACAGACATGGGGGGAAAATGGGCAAATGCCTTTCCAACTTGGTTAAAGCAGCTAAGGGTTCAAGATCTATCTTGGCCATAAAAAGTGATAAGAAAAGACTAACCCAACTTAACGATATCAGCGCGGAATTTTTAAAATATTATAAGCAAATTTTTTCATCCTCTGTAAGTAATGAGGACAATAAGACAAAGTTCTGGGAAGCATGTAATCTACCAAACCTCGGGAAAGAAGAGTTAACAGAATTAAATAGTCCAATTTCGCAAGAGGAAGTTGAGAAAACAATTAATAACTTAGCCTGGAATAAAGCTGCAGGGCTGGATGCACTCCCAAACGAATATTACAAAATTTTACAAAATAACATTGTAGAATATTTGGTTGACTTATTTAATTACTTTTATATTAAAGGTGCAACTCCATCCAAAGAATTCACTAGGTCAACAATTATTTTAATTCCCAAAAAAGGTAAAGATCCCGAATCTCTGGATGCCTACCGCCCAATTTCATTGCTCAATTCCGATTACAAAATATTAACAGCTATAATAGCAGCAAGACTCCAGAAGTCACTACCAAGGCTAATACATAGTGACCAAACTGGATTTATGAAGGGCAGGTCCTCATTCACCAACTTAAGGAAACTGCTCCTGACAGTAGACTACTTTAATGCTCAGATTAAGGATAATACATATCAGAGGGATGATAAGGCAGTGATCGCCATAGACGCCGAAAAAGCTTTCGACGCGATAGAGTGGCAGCACCTCTTTAATTCTTTAGCTCGTTTTGGCCTAATAGGTAATTTCCTTAAATTTATTTTTAATCTTTATGATAACCCATTTTCAGCTTTAGTGGTAAATGGCCTATTATCTGAGAGTTTCCAACTGAATAGAGGGACTAGACAAGGATGCCCGCTATCACCTTTGCTGTTTAATTTATGTATAGAACCATTAGCAACAGTGCTGAGGAATAACTTGCAAGGTATTAGAGTGGGCTCTAAAGAGTTCAGAATATCCCTCTATGCGGATGACTTATTGGTGTTCATCAGTAAAGCAGAGGAAAACATTCCAATACTCATGAAAATTCTTGACAGTTTTAGTACGTTTTCTGGGTACAAGGTAAACTCACAAAAATTGGAAATACTATGGGTTCAAAAGTCAGGTAATTGTAAAAGTGAATGTCCATTTAAGGAAGTCGAGAGTTTGAGGTATTTAGGGATTAACGTTAATATTTCGCCAGAAAAATGGTATGAGGAAAATTTTGTAGGGCTTATTAACAAAGTGGAAAATGACCTATCAAGATGGTTAAACTTCCCGCTTACATTAGCAGGGAAAATAAACTTGATTAAAATGACTATTCTCCCTAAATTTCTATATATAATGCAGAATATGCCTCTGTTTATAAAATCTTGTGATCTGAAAAGAATGAATAAAGCCTTTAAGATCTTTTTGTGGGGGAAAGGAAAAGTTAAATTATCCTTAAATAAACTTATCCTTGAGAGAGACTCGGCGGGATTTGGTTTTCCCTGTCTTCAAAAATACAATTGGGCCTGTCTGGTTAAAATTATTCCAGACTGGCTAATGGACGTGGGACACTTTCAAATAAAGGAGCTAGAACAGGACTTTTTCTTGCCCTTTTCTCTTAAAGCGCTCATCCATTTAAACATATCTAAACTACCTATTATGATGAAAAAAATGTGTACTTTTAAAAATCCTATTATCGCATGGCATAAGGTATGTAAATCTATAAAAGCCGATCATAGCTATTCTAAATATCTACCCATCACAGGTAATCCTGAATTCACAGAAGGTATAAACAACAAGATCTTTAAAAATTGGCAGGTTAAGGGTCTGATTTACTTTGATCAATGTATCAACCGGGAGTTTGGAAACCTTTTTTCATTTGAAAACATCAAAACTAAATTCCAAATTGATAATAAAGATTTTTTCGGATACCTACAAGTCAGACACTTTTTGAACACTAAAAAAACTAGTTTTGATAATATAGGCTGGGAAAGCTTGCATACAGGGATTGCCCTCTTCCGTGCTGGTGTGCATTCCATCTCCTACTGGTATAAACTGTTACTGCAGAAAGAAGGAGAGAAGCATCTTACTGGCCTGGTACAAAGGTGGTCAACTGACATGCCAGGGATTGATCCATTGTATTTGGAGTTGCCCAAAGGTTGCATCCTTTTGGGCTAAAATTTCATTTTGGCTCTCAAAAATTCTCAGGTACCAGATCCACCTCAAAGTAGATGATATTATTTTGTTATATGAAAAGTCACTTCCAACACTCAACTTGAACATAACGTTCGTAAATTTCACAATTTTATGTGCTAGGAATACTATTTTTGCTTCCTGGAAATCAAAGAGCTCTCCCAGCTTTGTGCAATTCTTAAATAACATGCACCTGAAATTAACCATTGAACAATACGATACTTCGATCGACTCAGAACAGGAGATTAAAAAATTTCTTAATAAATGGATTAATTTCCTACAAAGTCTACCTACGGGCATACAAAAACAATACATTTTTCTGTTCCGTAACTGTTCTAGAAGCTTGCCTTAGAGGCGAACTTTCTATTTGAGGATATGTACCGTATTAAAGTTGTGAGGAAGGCCCGGGAGGAGGAAGTTTCCCCCCCCCCTTTTTTTTTTTTTTTTAATTATTTCTTTTAGATCAGATTTTCAGGGAAGTGAAAGGAAAAAAAAAAAAAAAAAAAAAAGGAAAGAAAAAACTTAAGAAATTGGATAACAGAGGTTCTGTTACTATTGAGCTTTAGTTTACTTTAGTTGAAACCAATTTTTTTTAAACCACAGGGACTCTTGTTTTCTTCTTTATGCAATATGCCAAAGATACTGTATTTTGTGTTCACAACCACAGCTGCAGGAGCGGTGGTTGCAAGTTTCTTTTTGCATACTCTTTTCTTATTTTTTTTTTTTGCTGTTGTTGTATACCCTGTGTGGTATCTCCTGTGATTGTAACTATTTTTCTTTTTGAAAAAATAATAAAAATGATGTTAAAAAAAAGAAAGTTTCTTAAAATTGCACGCTCTATCTGAATCATGAAAGTTTAATTTTTACTAGACTATCCCTTTAGCACACTAAAATATATAGTTTTGCTTATTTTTAAATAACATTGTGCTGATTTTCAGACTCCTCACCAAGCCCCAAAGTTTTAGATGTATATTGATGTATACAGACTCCACATTGCTTCTGTTTGTATTATGGGTCTATTTATATGCAAGGGAGGGGGATGGTCTGCTCTCAGCCCCTTTCAGTGGGTGTTCCAGACTAATCTCATCAACAGTGCTAAATTGGGAGATTCTAAGTAAGTTTTTAAAAGGTTTTATACTATATTTTTATATCAGTATTTGTGCATATTCTTCTTTATAGTAGTGTCGTTTACATGCAGTTAAATAAAAATGGGTTTATTTAGTCCCTTTAAGCAGAATAAGGGGTGCTGATAAAGAGTTTTCTAAAATAATTTGGAATAATTCTACTATCTTGCACATGTACAAAACACTAAGGAAATTGCCACAGGTGCCATTTTAGATGTATATCTGAATATATGGTTTAGATCATTGAAACCTATACTCAGGCCTCCTCAACAGGCCAGGTTTTCAGGATTACCTTGGATGAGAGCAGGTACAATAACTGATTATTACACCTGTGCTCCAGTTCAGATATGCTCAAAATCTGGCCTGTTAGGGAGAGGCCTGAGGACAGGTTTGTAAACCAGTGGTCTAGATTCCTTAAACCTATATTCATGACTATAGTATAGTCTGTTGGTAGTTAGCGGGACGGATATTTACATATGTATTTAATAAACATATATATGATATTATGTAAAGCCAACAAGATTTTCAAGAAACTCAAGAAAATGGAAATCACAACCACAACAACTAGAAATTTGGCATGTAGCAATTGTGTTCTTAAAATGTATTGTTTTTATTTCCTATTCACATTTTCGTAACTTATCGGTTTCACGATTTACACTATGAGAACTGTTAAAACCTTTGTTATAGAGGAGATAAGTTGCATCAACATTCTTCTTATGGTTTTTAAAAAAACAACTTTTAAAATATTAACAGATTTTAAAACATCACTGAGCAAACATGCCCACTACACCCATCATGTCCATATACAAATAGTAGTCAGATTGTTTAACAATTATCATAGAAACATACATGGACTCCATTAAACCCATTTCAGATTTCAGTTATCAGCATTTATTATGGGTCGTTCAGGGTGCCGTTGAAGGAAAATGGGGATTGAATCTTGTGGCAGCTATCAATCTCATCTGTGCTTGATTTAGAAAGATTGTGATCACTTTGTTAATGCAAAAATTACAGTTCCTTCTTTTCCAATATATAAAAAAATTGGAAAGATTGTAATCAAACTCAATCTGTTTAACCCCTTTGTTAAATAAATAATTAAATTCAGCTCCAGAGCTGTGCCTTAGCTAAACACATCTGATGAGGCAATGACAAGAGGCATATGTGCGTAGCCATCAATCACCACCTACCTCACAGTAGCGCATTGTTGCTCCTGAGCATACCTAGGTATGCTTTTTAAATGAGAGAAAAGCATCTGAATCATGAAAGTATCATTGTGATATGCATGTCCCTTTTTAGAAGATACCACCAGTTTATTTAACTACAAACTTGATTCTCCCAGGCCCATTTATCAAGCTCCGTACGGAGCTTGAAGGGCCGTGTTTCTGGCGAGTCTTCAGACTCGCCAGAAACACAACTTATGAAGCAGCGGTCTAAAGACCGCTGCTCCATAACCCTGTCCGCCTGCTCTGAACAGGCGGACAGGAATCGCCGGACATCAACCCGATCGAATACGATCGGGTTGATTGACAGCTCCCTGCTGGCGGCCGATTGGCCACGAGTCAGCAGGGGGCGGCGTTGCACCAGCAGCTC
The DNA here is from genome assembly GCF_027579735.1 of Bombina bombina. NCBI lineage: Eukaryota > Metazoa > Chordata > Amphibia > Anura > Bombinatoridae > Bombina > Bombina bombina. The sequence goes on along the minus strand of NC_069507.1, from coordinate 89,053,822 downwards.
TTGTGAGCTGCTGGTGCAATGTTAAATGCGGAGAGCGTATTGCTCTCCGCATTTAGCGAGGTCTTGCGGACCTGATCCACAGTGTCGGATCAGGTCCGCAAGCCCTTTGATAAATGGGCCTGTCCATGTCAGTTGTATACTTTTTTGTATTTGGTGAATTGTGAATATCTGCAGATGTTTTTTCTTTGATTCTCTCTGTTCTTGCTCCCATGGTGTGGTTTGTGGTTCTGGCATTGCTTGGGAGAGGTTATTGTGGCTTCTAATTAGGGATGGGTGAATGTTTCGCAATATTCCAAAAAATGAAGCAAATTTTAATTTGTTCGTTTCAAATTTCGAATGTTTGTAGAACATTCTTATATTCATTTAATGTATTTAGTAATGTATTTAATGTATTTAGTAATGTATTTTAATAGTATTTCTAATGCTTTCTTTAAATGTAATATTCAATTTGAATTTTTCTAATAATTCAATTTGAAATATGCAATATTCAAATTCGAAACATTTGAATCGATATATTTGTAATAGTATTTTTTATGCCCTTTTTAAATGTAATATTCAAATGATGTAATATTCGAAATAGAAACATTCAAATTGATATATTTGTATTAATTTTATATCAATTTACTAAATTCCCTATCACATGAACTATTGAACTTCTGATTAGTATTTGTTAAATCGAATGTTACATTTGAAATTTTGAATACGTATATTCGATCTAATTATGAACATTCGGAAAATGAAAGTAACAATCGAAAGCTGGAAATAACATTTGATTACAGAATATTTATGGATTTTCATTCTTATCAACATTCGATTGTCAAAAATGAATGTCCACAGGACTTTTCGTTCTACCAAAAGAAGTACAATTTCAGCACATTCGCCTATCCCTACTTCTAATTACGATAAGTACTATGTGTCCATTCTCTTGCAAAGACACTTCATTTTGATTCTCATTTTGAGTTATTGTTTCCAACTTAATTTTTTGTATTCAATGACACCCAGGATTTCTTTTTTTGTTATTATAGTAGATAGTCCTAAAAGTTTAAATACAATCTAGCTATATAAATGCAACAGCTTGCACACTTCCTTTATCTGTTGAAAATTACTTTGTGATGACTTAATTTTTGGTTCCATTCATAGGAGAATTAGAATGTTGAATAGTTCAGGCTTTCCCATTATGTTAATTGGTAATGTAAGCTGATCATTAATTTTAGCCTGCGCTATAGAGTTGTACGTTTCTATTCCCAAGTGATTTGGGGATTTAAATTTAGCACTGTGCCTAAGCCACTTCTTAAAAAAATGTCTGGATAAGTCACAAGATTTCTGGAAAAAAAACAACTTTAGCTTTGTATTTTAGCCCATATTTCTTTTAAGGAAATGTGCTTTTTTTCAAAATAATATATGAGGCGGATTTAGATTATCACTTAAAGGGATAGAAAGGTCAAATATTACATTGGTCCATTTCAATGTGAAATAGAATCATTTTGCAACATGTTTACTATTTTTCAGCAGCAGATGCACATATCCTGCACCAGTATTCAAACACTATACCTGCTCAGAGAGTCAGAAGTGGCTTGTTTAAAACAAATGATGTCTTCAGGAGCAATACACACCACTGCCATCTCTCTAAAAAGGTGAGGTGTTTGAATACTGGTGTATGACCCTCACAAGATATGTGCATATGCCACAGAAAAAACACTAACAACATTTACTAAAAGCATTTTTGCTTATGAAAGTATATTTAAAAAAATGCTTCTATCGCACATTGAAATGCATATATGCACATTTAATTTTTGAACTTTCTATCCCTTTAAAGTGAAAGTGCAGCAGCCGCAGCAAAGAATTCAGTTTAAAGCTTGTGCAGGTACACTTTTTAAAAGGGCTCTCTCACACACCCCACTGTGAGGTTGTTTTTTTCTAAAGCATCTCGTTTTCTGTAGCCATTACTGCAGCGTTGATTATTTTTTAGTATAGACGGAGGTTTAAACAGGAAACTCTGCTATTTCACACCTCAAAATAAAGGTAAATTAGTTATTTGCAAATAATTGAATACACTCCAACAGGTAAAATGGGAACACATTAAAGGGTAGAAAATGTTACAGTACACTGTCCCTTTAAATGACATTAAACATAATTATAATGTTAGATAGAGTAATAAATTCAAAGCAAAGATTAGTGTGAAGCTAATATGCAGTTTTTTTTATTTATTTTTTTATTTTAAATTATATCAGTTGTTTAAATATTGAATAAATAAAGTGTTATGTTTTTGTGTCCATAAAGCAATTGGTGCCATCATGTTGTAACCTAGAATACCTACTTTGTTAAAGGGACACTAAACCCAACTTTTTTCTTTCATGATTCAGCTAGAGCATGCAAATTTAAGCAACTTTCTAATTTACTTCTATTATCATTTTTTCTTCATTCTCTTGCTATCGTTATTTGAAAAAGAAGGCATCTAAGTTAAGGAGCTAGACAATTTTTGGTGCAGTAGCCTGGACAGCACTTTTTTATTGGCTCTCTCCAATCAGCAAGGACAACCCAAGGTGTTCACCAAAAATGGGCAGACATCTAAACTTACAATCTTGCTTTTCAAATAAAGATACCAAGAGAATGAAAAAGTTGATAATAGGAGTAAATTAGAAAGTTGCTTAAAATTGCATGCTCTAGCTGAATCATGAAAGAAAAAAGTTGGGTTTAGTGTCCCTTTAACAAAGTAGGTATTCTAGGTTACAACATGATGGCACCAATTGCTTTATGGACACAAAAACATAACACTTTATTTATTCAATATTTAAACAACTGATATAATTTAAAATAAAAAAATAAATAAAAAAAACTGCATATTAGCTTCACACTAATCTTTGCTTTGAATTTATTACTCTATCTAACATTATAATTATGTTTAATGTCATTTAAAGGGACAGTGTACTGTAACATTTTCTACCCTTTAATGTGTTCCCATTTTACCTGTTGGAGTCTGAATCATGAAAGAAAAAATGTGGGTTCAGTGTCCCTTTAATTCCATCTAAGAGTGTGCAATCAATGACTGTGCGGAATAGTCTGCATCTCCACTTGTAACAGCAATTGGAAAGCCTACAATTTTTAATGTTAAAGGGACATGAAACCCAAAGATTTTCTTTCCTGATTCAGATAGTGAATACAATTTTAAACATCTTTCCAATTTATTTCTATCATCTTCATTCTCTTGGTATACTTTTTTGAAAAGCATGCCTAGGTAGTCTCAGGAGATGGCAGCTAGATGCTGATTGGTGGCTGCACTTATAATACGCCTCTTGTCATTGGCTTACCGGTGTGTTCATCTAGCTCCCAGTAGTGAATTTCTTCTCCTTCAATAAAGGATACCAAGAGAATGAAGCAAATTGATAACATAAGTTAATTGAAATGTTGTTTAAAACTGTATGCTCTATCTGAATCATAAATGAACGTATATTGCAAAATCTTTTACTACGCACAGTGAAACATTTTATAGTACACTCTCATGTGTTTCACTGCGGAGTCCTACTAATTTTTTTATAAGTAGCTTATTTTTATATTGCCATTCTTATAAGCATATTTATTATGTTAAACTGCTTTTTAACAATTATAAATTATTATTTCAGTACTATTTTATAGATATCCTTCACAATGCAATTTATGTTTCCAGTATAAAAAAACCCAGAACAAAACAGTTTGCAGATTAAATTAAAGGGACATCACAGTGAAGTTGTTTTGCTTCATTTTAGGGCATTTAAAAATGTTTTAGAGATTTTTGTTTCTGTCCTGAATAAGACAATGCTTTCTTGTTATTCAGTGACTCTTTTTACTGTTATTTGCATGGTGAAAAAAAATATTTCACTATGATCTTGCAAGATTTCATAGTAAACTTCTTTAAACAGAGGAGGGAAATAGAGTGACTGTGCCTGCACATGCCAGATGCATGCTCACTTGTAAATTCCAGCACAAGCATCCTGATTGGATGTTGAATGTTACTCAGTGGGATGTGGCTACTGAGGATATTTTAAGGTAAAATATCTTTCTTTTATAGCCATAGGTATACAACATAATACAATAAACATTGTACAGTTGTACATATCAAGGGCATTCAATGGGACACCCGTATAATCATATACTCAAGGACAAGGTACAATACCAAGCTCATACATCTTTACACATATTACAGGGACAAGAAACCAAAAAAATGTATTTTGTGATTTGGATAGAACACACAATTATAAACAACTTTCTAATTTACTTCAATTATCAAATGTTCTTCATTCTCTTGGAATCCTTTGCTGAAGGAACATTATTGCACCACTGGCAGCTAGCTGAACCCATCTAGTCAGCCAATCACACGAGACAAATGTGTGCAGACACCAATCAGCAGCTAGCTCCCACTAGTGTAGGATATGGGCATATTCTTTTCCAACAAGGGATACCAAGAGAACAAAGCACATTTGAAAATAGAAGTGAAATTTAAAGTCTTAAAATTACATGTTCTATCTGAATCATGCAAGTTAAATTTTGACTTTCCTATTCCTCGCCACTCAAATCAACTACATGAGAAATACATTTAGATGTCAATATATATTGTTTCTGTATGGTGGAGGTTACAAATGATTTTATTATATAACAATGAAAAGTACAACAGAACATTAGCTGTCAATAGTGATTTTTCTGAGCTTGCAAAACCTATAATGGAAGACACTTTGGGTATCCCCTTTATAATGATGGTCAATCCTATGTTTTTTTTTTTATTTATTTACTTGTTTGTTTGTTTGAGAATCATGTTAGATAAAAACATAGCAAAACCTGTAAGGCAGATTTGATAAAATAATACCTAATAAAATGAACCTTTGATAATCTGGCCCATTTTCACAAAGCTTTATTTAAAAAGCTCATACACTGAATCAGAATATCATATGCTTAGTTGTTTTATTATTAGTCAGTTTTTAAATGTTTGTTCTGTGGATACTGTAGATAATTTACCAAACAGGAATATAAAGCAAATTACAGGTTTTATGTTCTTAATATGATGTATGGAAACAAAGAAGTATTTAGACTGGCTTTTCTGTTGAATTGTATGGTTTCATTTCTGGGAAGAAATCAAAGTCAGGCCCTTAGCCAGGTAAATTCCTCTCTTACATTTAAATTTGAATAGAATTTGGAACATGTCCCAGATAATTTATTTTCAGTGCTAAAAAATATTGCTAATAAGCAACCTAGCCTTGGAGCTTAAAAAACACATAGGAAGGATTCTCAGGAACACAGAGATCTGAAGGAGGTACACAATATACCAGGTGTTATGTTCTCACATCCTTTCATTTATATTGAGTATGAAAACAAAGTAGATTGAACCAGTTAAAGGGACACTGTACTGTAAAATGTGTTTCCTGTTTAGAAGTTCACTGTTAGCACATGCACTTTGAAATGCACTGTTGTGAACGTGCATGGAGGCACATCACCTATAAAAACGTAGTCACAAGTTGCGATCTTGTTTGAACATCTTCATTGCAGATACAATGTTACAATGGAGTGGGTTCACACTTTACTGTTTCAGTACTGTTATAATCCAGTATAAGATAGTATAACAGGGCTTGACAAATTAGTTCAAAATCTAGGAGCCAGCTAAAAAAGTTAGGAGCCGGACATTTTTTTGGGTTCCATAAGTTATATATTTTTAACGTAGCAAAAAATACATCATATTTTGGTATGTTATGGGCTAGAGCGCTAATTGTGCAAGAAGTAAACTTTTTGCACTCATCGAGTTGCGCTTTTATTATGAGTTGTAAGTAAAAAGTTATCGCACTTGCGCTAACCTGACAAGCGTAAACAGCTTACTTCTAGCGCAATTAGACTGTCGCGCAAGTGATAACCTATTCCCCCATAAAATTCAGTGGAGAAAAAAAAGCGGGGAAAAAAACTAATACCTGATGAGCGCACAAAGACGATCGCATGTTCTCAAATGCCCATACCCGATTGCATATGCTAATATGCGCAAACATGATATGAAAAAAGGAATATTGCATAAATATGCTTTTACATGTTTTCATCTACCTAACTGCAAAGGGCTCCAATGCACTTATAGATATATGTCTATATATGTGTACATATATATTTATGTGTTTATATGTGTATATATGTCTGTTAATACATATATAAATACATAAATACCTATGCACACACATATATATATATATATATATATATATATATATCTATCTGAAAAAGAGTGCCCTTTAATGGTACAGCCAAGGTAAGGGAAGTACAAAACTTAGACGAGGCACATACAGAACTGATTTAGGAGGTATAAGTAAAATGCATACCTTTATTGTAGACGATTAAAATAATCACAGCATATGGGAAAAATGGCAGCGACCAGAGAGCTTAGGTACCATCGGAGGGTGACGTCATTTGACGCGTTTCATGCCTTACTGGTGCTTTGTCAAAGATAGATGTGCAGGTAAGCGGAACCCTCTTCTACACTAAGGGGTTGGGTTTAGAAGTTGCAGCTGCACTTTTTACAAATCACCTCAATTTGCATATTAGCAGTGTTCATAATACATAGTAGCAAGATTTAAAAATTAAGTTAAAGGTTAAAAAACACTGAAAATCTTGTTGCAAAGTTGTATCGAGCAGAAAACTATACTTGTTACCTTTTACTTAAATAAATCAATTAGTCTAAGAGATTAGTGAAAACTATATAGGCAGAAGACATAAGTATATTACTTTAGACCAAAAGATTAAAGTGAAGGTAATGTTTAGTCAATCCGAAGCTATCAGTGCATTATTTCATCATACAATAAGAAAATCGCTAATTTTATTTTATAGATATTTTTTTTTATTTAGAGTTTTTATATCTATATATTTCCCTACCGTTTCGACGATAACTCCTCCCAACCTCTATTTCCTGATGTTATGTGCGGTGACATATAGAGCGATTCCACCCACTCTATGCGTAATTTCAGAAGCGTGTTCACGATGAACAGTCTAAGTGCGCATGCGCAAATCAGGGATTTCAATCTCCACTGTGCATGCGATACGTGTGAATTGTATGTGGATTCCTAAATTAAACAAGTACGCATGCGCAAAACGGGAACGCTCCTGTATTCACAGATGCTGAATTAGATTGTAGCCCATACGCAGATCATCAAGTAGGCAGATGACGTGGGGTTACGGCCGCCTAACGGCCAGATTTTCAACTGGATGATCTAAAAACATGACCAAGACAGATAATAAAAATTAAAAAAAAACAGGTTGAATTTGCGGACCGGCAAATAGGGAATTTAAACGGCGATTACTGGATTTACAATACATTTAAAAAAAAAAAATCATGAATGAAACTCATATTAATTTTGAACTAATATAATTATATTTGGGATCCGTGTCAAGGTAACTTTACCTTCACTTTAAGTAATTTAGTGTAAAATGTAGACTGAAGATCCAAAGTATTACAATCATATACACTGTAGAGAGACTGCTATGCACAAGATAAAAACATAGATACACAAAAGATCAAATCCTAAATGTGCAACCTGGTTGTAGGCTGATCAGATCAATACATATTGGCTTATAATTTATATTTTAAATGTCAAACTTTATGTATGTCTAGGGCAGCCTAAGGAAGAGTTAAATGCATCCTTATTCGTATTAAATCAAACAAAATGTAAACTACTATACAAATGGATTAAACTCTGCCTTAAGGTGGCATAGGCAAGTGAAAGAAGACTTAAAGGGAGCAGTTACTGGGGGAGGACTGTGTACTCAGGTTCCTATTTACCCTGGTAGAGGTCTATATCCCATCTAGAGTTAAATGTTTTGCTACTGAGGTTTTAGGTGGATCACGTTCAAGAGAGGTAAGATGTTCATGGATTCTATCTTTTAGAAATCTGTATCTACACATACATATTTACACATATAAATACATATATATATATATATATACTCTAGGAGCAGTGAGAGCCGCACTATCACGACTGAGTATATATCTGTATGTATCTTAAGAGTCTGGTGCAAGACCATGGAGACCACCCTCTAGGCTTCTGGAAACAAAGTAACAAAGCACAAGGTGGCACACAATAGGAAGGCTATACCTTTTTTAAGAACAATGTTTCGGGGGCACCTGCCCTTTTCTCAATAAATATATATATATATATATATATATATATACACAGGTGGCCCTCATTTTACAACGGTTCAACTTACACCGTTTCAGAATAACAACCTTTTTTCCCAGTCATGTGACTGCTATTGAAAAACATTGAGAAGCAGTGCATTTATTAAAATAGCCAGTAGTATGAGAATGTAGATACAGATATCATAGCGTTATTATCTATACCAACCGGAACTGTATTGATTTATCTTCAAATTTCTCAAATACTTATAAATGTTGACTATAATTTCATGTACAATGTTATATTTGTTTATATCTGTGATTTATTTGATCTACTATTTCTTTCATGTAATTAACAAGAGTCCATGAGCTAGTGACGTATGGGATATACATTCCTACCAGGAGGGGCAAAGTTTCCCAAACCTTAAAATGCCTATAAATACACCCCTCACCACACCCACAAATCAGTTTTACAAACTTTGCCTCCAAGGGAGGTGGTGAAGTAAGTTTGTGCTAGATTCTACGTTGATATGCGCTCCGCAGCAAGTTGGAGCCCGGTTTTCCTCTCAGCGTGCAGTGAATGTCAGAGGGATGTGAGGAGAGTATTGCCTATTGAATGCAGTGATCTCCTTCTACGGGGTCTATTTCATAAGGTTCTCTGTTATCGGTCGTAGAGATTCATCTCTTACCTCCCTTTTCAGATCGACGATATACTCTTATATTTACCATTTCCTCTACTGATTCTCGTTTCAGTACTGGTTTGGCTTTCTACAAACATGTAGATGAGTGTCCTGGGGTAAGTAAGTCTTATTTTCTGTGACACTCTAAGCTATGGTTGGGCACTTTATTTATAAAGTTCTAAATATATGTATTCAAACATTTATTTGCCTTGACTCAGAATGTTCAACTTTCCTTATTTCCAGACAGTCAGTTTCATATTTGGGGTTATGCTTTAATTATCATATTTTTTCTTACCTCAAAAATTTGACTTTTTTCCCTGTGGGCTGTTAGGCTCGCGGGGGCTGAAAATGCTTCATTTTATTGCGTCATTTTTGGCGCGGACTTTTTTGGCGCAAAAATTCATTTCCGTTTCCGGCGTCATACGTGTCGCCGGAAGTTGCGTCATTTTTGACGTTATTTTGCGCCAAAGATGTCGGCGTTCCGGATGTGGCGTCATTTTTGGCGCCAAAAGCATTTAGGCACCAAATAATGTGGGCGTCTTATTTGGCGCCAAAAAATATGGGCGTCGCTTTTGTCTCCACATTATTTCAGTCTCATTTTTCATTTGCTTCTGGTTGCTAGAAGCTTGATGTTTGGCATTTTTTTCCCATTCCTGAAACTGTCTTATAAGGAATTTGATCTATTTTGCTTTATATGTTGTTTTTTCTCTTACATATTGCAAGATGTCTCACGTTGCATCTGAGCCAGAAGATACTACAGGAAAACCTCTGCCTGCTGGATCTACCAAAGCTAAGTGTATCTGCTGTAAACTTTTGGTAGCTATTCCTCCAGCTGTTGTTTGTATTAAATGTCATGACAAACTTGTTAATGCAGATAATATTTCCTTTAGTGATGTACCATTGCCTGTTGCAGTTCCCTCAACATCTAAGGTGCAGAATGTTCCTGATAACATAAGAGATTTTGTTTCTGAATCCATAAAGAAGGCTTTGTCTGTTATTTCTCCTTCTAGTAAACGTAAAAAGTCTTTTAAATCTTCTCTCTCTACAGATGAATTTTTAAATGAACACCATCATTCTGATTCTTTGGACTCTTCTGGTTCAGAGGATTCTGTCTCAGAGATTGATGCTGATAAATCTTCATATTTATTTAAGATGGAATTTATTCGCTCTTTACTTAAAGAAGTACTAATTGCTTTAGAAATAGAGGATTCTAGTCCTCTTGATACTAATTCTATACGTTTGGATAAGGTTTTTAAAGCTCCTGCGGTTATTCCAGAAGTCTTTCCTGTTCCTAATGCTATTTCTGCAGTAATTGCTAAGGAATGGGATAGATTGGGTAATTCATTTACTCCTTCTAAACGTTTTAAGCAATTATATCCTGTTCCGCCTGACAGGTTAGAATTTTGGGACAAAATCCCTAAAGTTGATGGGGCTATTTCTACCCTTGCTAAACGTACTACCATTCCTACATCAGATGGTACCTCGTTTAAGGATCCTTTAGATAGAAAAATTGAATCTTTTCTAAGAAAAGCTTATCTATGTTCAGGTAATCTTCTTAGACCTGCTATATCATTGGCTGATGTTGCTGCAGCTTCAACTTTTTGGTTGGAAACTCTAGCGCAACAAGTAACAAATCGTGATTCTCATGATATTATTATTCTTCTCCAGCATGCTAATAATTTCATCTGTGATGCCATTTTTGATATTATTAGAGTTGATGTTAGATTTATGTCTCTGGCTATCTTAGCCAGAAGAGCTTTATGGCTTAAGACTTGGAATGCTGATATGGCTTCTAAATCAACTCTACTTTCCATTTCTTTCCAGGGAAACAAATTATTTGGTTCTCAGTTGGATTCTATTATTTCAACTGTTACTGGTGGGAAAGGAACTTTTTTACCACAGGATAAAAAGTCTAAAGGTAAAAACAGGGCTAACAATCGTTTTCGTTCCTTTCGTTTCAACAAAGAACAAAAGCCTGATCCTTCGTCCTCAGGAGCAGTTTCAGTTTGGAAACCATCTCCAGTCTGGAATAAATCCAAGCCTGCTAGAAAGGCAAAGCCTGCTTCTAAGTTCACATGAAGGTACGGCCCTCATTCCAGTTCAGCTGGTAGGGGGCAGGTTACGTTTTTTCAAAGAAATTTGGATCAATTCTGTTCACAATCTTTGGATTCAGAACATTGTTTCAGAAGGGTACAGAATTGGTTTCAAGATGAGACCTCCTGCAAAGAGATTTTTTCTTTCCCATGTCCCAGTAAATCCAGTGAAAGCTCAAGCATTTCTGAATTGTGTTTCAGATCTAGAGTTGGCTGGAGTAATTATGCCAGTTCCAGTTCCGGAACAGGGGATGGGGTTTTATTCAAATCTCTTCATTGTACCAAAGAAGGAGAATTCCTTCAGACCAATTCTGGATCTAAAATTATTGAATCGTTATGTAAGGATACCAACGTTCAAGATGGTAACTGTCAGGACTATATTGCCTTTTGTTCAGCAAGGGAATTATATGTCCACAATAGATTTACAGGATGCATATCTGCATATTCCGATTCATCCAGATCATTATCAGTTCCTGAGATTCTCTTTTCTAGACAAGCATTACCAATTTGTGGCTCTACCGTTTGGCCTTGCTACAGCTCCAAGAATTTTCACAAAGATTCTCGGTGCCCTTCTGTCTGTAATCAGAGAACAGGGTATTGTGGTATTTCCTTATTTGGACGATATCTTGGTACTTGCTCCGTCTTTACATTTAGCAGAGTCTCATACGAATCGACTTGTGTTGTTTCTTCAAGATCATGGTTGGAGGATCAATTTACCAAAAAGTTCTTTGATTCCTCAAACAAGGGTAACCTTTCTGGGTTTCCAGATAGATTCAGTGTCCATGACTTTGTCTTTAACAGACAAGAGACGTCTAAAATTGATTACAGCCTGTCGAAACCTTCAGTCTCAATCATTCCCTTCGGTAGCCTTATGCATGGAAATTCTAGGTCTTATGACTGCTGCATCGGACGCGATCCCCTTTGCTCGTTTTCACATGCGACCTCTTCAGCTCTGTATGCTGAACCAATGGTGCAGGGATTACACAAAGATATATCAATTAATATCTTTAAAACCGATTGTTCGGCACTCTCTAACGTGGTGGACAGATCACCATCGTTTAATTCAGGGGGCTTCTTTTGTTCTTCCGACCTGGACTGTAATTTCAACAGATGCAAGTCTCACAGGTTGGGGAGCTGTGTGGGGATCTCTGACGGCACAAGGAGTTTGGGAATCTCAGGAGGTGAGATTACCGATCAATATCTTTGAACTCCGTGCAGTTTTCAGAGCTCTTCAGTTTTGGCCTCTTCTGAAGAGAGAATCGTTCATTTGTTTTCAGACAGACAATGTCACAACTGTGGCATACATCAATCATCAAGGAGGGACTCACAGTCCTCTGGCTATGAAAGAAGTATCTCGAATTTTGGTTTGGGCGGAATCCAGCTCCTGTCTAATCTCTGCGGTTCATATCCCAGGTGTAGACAATTGGGAAGCGGATTATCTCAGTCGCCAAACGTTGCATCCGGGCGAATGGTCTCTTCACCCAGAGGTATTTCTTCAGATTGTTCAAATGTGGGGGCTCCCAGAGATAGATCTGATGGCCTCTCATCTAAACAAGAAACTTCCCAGGTATCTGTCCAGATCCCGGGATCCTCAGGCGGAGGCAGTGGATGCATTATCACTTCCTTGGAAGTATCATCCTGCCTATATCTTTCCGCCTCTAGTTCTTCTTCCAAGAGTAATCTCCAAGATTCTGAGGGAATGCTCGTTTGTTCTGCTAATAGCTCCGGCATGGCCTCACAGGTTTTGGCATGCGGATCTTGTCCGGATGGCATCTTGCCAACCATGGACTCTTCCGTTAAGACCAGACCTTCTGTCTCAAGGTCCTTTTTTCCATCCGGATCTGAAATCCTTAAATTTAAAGGTATGGAGATTGAACGCTTGATTCTTGGTCATAGAGGTTTCTCTGACTCCGTGATTAATACTATGTTACAGGCTCGTAAATCTGTATCTCGAGAGATATATTATAGAGTCTGGAAGACTTATATTTCTTGGTGTCTTTCTCATCATTTTTCTTGGCATTCTTTTAGAATACCGAGAATTTTACAGTTTCTTCAGGATGGTTTAGATAAGGGTTTGTCCGCGAGTTCTTTGAAAGGACAAATCTCCGCTCTTTCTGTTCTTTTTCACAGAAAGATTGCTATTCTTCCTGATATTCATTGTTTTGTACAAGCTTTGGTTCGTATAAAACCTGTCATTAAGTCAATTTCTCCTCCATGGAGTTTGAATTTGGTTTTGGGAGCTCTTCAAGCTCCTCCGTTTGAACCTATGCATTCATTGGACATTAAATTACTTTCTTGGAAAGTTTTGTTCCTTTTGGCCATCTCTTCTGCTAGAAGAGTTTCTGAATTATCTGCTCTTTCGTGTGAGTCTCCTTTTCTGATTTTTCATCAGGATAAGGCGGTGTTGCGAACTTCTTTTGAATTTTTACCTAAAGTTGTGAATTCCAACAACATTAGTAGAGAAATTGTGGTTCCTTCATTATGTCCTAATCCTAAGAATTCTAAGGAGAAATCATTGCATTCTTTGGATGTTGTTAGAGCTTTGAAATATTATGTTGAAGCTACGAAATCTTTCCGTAAGACTTCTAGTCTATTTGTTATCTTTTCCGGTTCTAGGAAAGGCCAGAAAGCTTCTGCCATTTCTTTGGCATCTTGGTTGAAATCTTTAATTCATCTTGCCTATGTTGAGTCGGGTAAAATTCCGCCTCAAAGAATTACAGCTCATTCTACTAGGTCAGTTTCTACTTCCTGGGCGTTTAGGAATGAAGCTTCGGTTGACCAGATCTGCAAAGCAGCAACTTGGTCCTCTTTGCATACTTTTACTAAATTCTACCATTTTGATGTATTTTCTTCTTCTGAAGCAGTTTTTGGTAGAAAAGTTCTTCAGGCAGCGGTTTCAGTTTGAATCTTCTGCTTATGTTTTTTGTTAAACTTTATTTTGGGTGTGGATTATTTTCAGCAGGAATTGGCTGTCTTTATTTTATCCCTCCCTCTCTAGTGACTCTTGTGTGGAAAGATCCACATCTTGGGTAGTCATTATCCCATACGTCACTAGCTCATGGACTCTTGTTAATTACATGAAAGAAAACATAATTTATGTAAGAACTTACCTGATAAATTCATTTCTTTCATATTAACAAGAGTCCATGAGGCCCACCCTTTTTTGTGGTGGTTATGATTTTTTTGTATAAAGCACAATTATTCCAATTCCTTATTTTATATGCTTCGCACTTTTTTTCTTATCACCCCACTTCTTGGCTATTCGTTAAACTGATTTGTGGGTGTGGTGAGGGGTGTATTTATAGGCATTTTAAGGTTTGGGAAACTTTGCCCCTCCTGGTAGGAATGTATATCCCATACGTCACTAGCTCATGGACTCTTGTTAATATGAAAGAAATGAATTTATCAGGTAAGTTCTTACATAAATTATGTTTTTCTTAATAAAAAACTTTGAAATAATAAAAATAAAAAAATAGCCAGTAGTTGGAGCTGTCCGCTTGTGTTGCAGCAAAGCCATGCAAGCTGACATTAATCAGTTTAACCGGACCTGAGCTATTGAGCAGATTTCAAAGGAACAAGATCTTCCTGTCTATAAATCAGTCCAGATTGGAATGCATAGAAAGAACTGTTTGCAGAAAAATGCAAGTGAAGTCTTGTCTGATTATTTTATTAGGTTTATAATGCTGTTTAGCAAATGTTTTTGTTCATTTAACTTAGTTTAATTATATATTCTGTGTTGTGTGATTATTTTATTAGGTTTGTAATGATGTTTAGCATTTAAAGTCTTCATTTCAAAGCTTTAAAAATAATGTATTAGGTGTTACTTATGACAATTTTGAGAGGGGCCTGGAACCTATCTCTCTTCCCATTGGCTTACATTATAAACTGGGTTTTAATTTACAATGGTTTCGATTTACAACCATTCCTTCTGGAACCTAATCCCGGCGTAAACTGAGGGCTACCTGTACTGTGTGTGTGTATATGTATTTATATATATATATATATATATATATATATATATATATAGAGAGAGAGAGAGAGAGAGAGAGAGAGAGAGAGAGAGAGAGAGAGAGAGAGAGTTAAGTAGAATGTTACCACTCAGTGTCAGTGAGTAGAAACAAGCGTTACTCTAATAAATGCGCTAGTCAGAGGTCTGAAAATCTAATAGAGCAGCTATTAAGGTACAAATATTGTGTAATAGACTAAGTCTATACAATATAAGAGGATATGTATCAAAGGATAAACAGCGCTTATAGATATTCTTAAAAACTGTGCATATTGGAGTCTCAGCAGTATTAGTTGGCAAAGAAAAGAGGAGAAAAGTATATGAATATACACATGTATATAAAAGTCTTTGATAAGATATTGAGATCCTAGTGTAGTGAAGGAGTATTAGATACCCTTACCAAAAGTTACCTCAATCCTATGAGGTAAGTTTGCCGCATTGGAGGATGTATCTGGTGGTTTGATGAATCCTAGATAGTCTGATCTGTATAGTTTAGCTGCCTCTTGGAGTAAAATGGGATGTAGATCCCCTTTGTGCTGGTCTCTTTAGGGAACTTCCTGTATTTCTTGCCTCTTGGAGCTTGGTTTTCTTGTCTTGGTATGAACTTTCTTGTCCAGATATATACCAAGTCTAGAGCACGAATGAGTAGTGCAAACCATACAGGCTGGGTGTCATCAAAGAGCCCCTCAGCTAGCTACCTCCAGTATTCAGCTTCACCGGACCAGTGTCAGGATAGTTGATTTGGATAAGCACCCCTCTTAGCGCTAATAACGCAAGCTGGAATCAAACAGTCATCCAGCAGACTGTGCTCCGGTGCAGCTCCTACAGCAGTGGAATGTATCAGGATACTGTGTCCCAAAATGGTGGAGGTAACAAATGGTATACTGACAGCAAGTGGTAAGTTAAAATAAACTTACATTAATAAATCAAATAAAAACAGCAACCAGTGGCTGTTTCATCAGGCCCTAAAGAGACCAGCACAAAGGGGATCTACATCCCATTTTACTCCAAGAGGCAGCTAAACTATACAGATCAGACTATCTAGGATTCATCAAACCACCAGATACATCCTCCAATGCGGCAAACTTACCTCATAGGATTGAGGTAACTTTTGGTAAGGGTATCTAATACTCCTTCACTACACTAGGATCTCAATATCTTATCAAAGACTTTTATATACATGTGTATATTCATATACTTTTCTCCTCTTTTCTTTGCCAACTAATACTGCTGAGACTCCAATATGCACAGTTTTTAAGAATATCTATAAGCGCTGTTTACCCTTTGATACATATATATATATATATATATATATATATATACACACATATTTAGACACACACATATATATTTATATACAAACTTTTGAGCCCTTCCCAGTCAAACACCTTGACATATACCATATCTAGTTTTATCCAATTTACAACCTTTTTATCAATATTAAAATTATATTGATTTTTAAAAATGTATATATGTGTGTAATAGTTTATTTTATTATATATTTATGTGTTTTGTGTTTTTTATTTTACCTTTACACTTTACTTCAGTGTCTACACTGACTTTCGCTTGAGCGCAACATATAACTTTCAAATTGTAAACTGAGTGCTATTTAGCGAGGTTGTGATATAAATTTAAAGTATAGTCTGTGCTTACCCTCCTCAGGTAAATGCAATTTACAATGGGCTTGTAATTTAAAGTTGAGTGCTAATGTTAGCGCATCCCGCGCTATCATTAGTGCACCACTTGTAATCTGGCCCTTAGTGTGAAAAAATACAGTCTCTCTTTAGTATTTTGCACACAGTACTTTTATTACTTTTATATTCTATTTTAAAAAATGTAACGCTGAAGTTGTACTAACCAGGAGGAATGCAAGACTTTATTGGCTAATGGTCCATGCAAGTTATTGCCTAATATTCTTTTTTTTTATCTGAGAGCAATGTTCATATGCTACAGTAACCTAAGTCTCCCTGTATTGCATGTTGCAATAATACATACAAAGCATTAGGATGAAATTTGAAACATGTTTGTTGATATCAATCAAAACCACAATTCGATTTGTAGAATTTAAAATAGAAAATTGCACAGTTTAAGGATTTTTCTTTCTGTTATTCCTAATTTGTTTATAGTAATTACCAACACATGCAATTTATCTATATCAGAAAGGTTTTCATTTCAGTTGGATTCTTAAAGGTACCTTGTGCTTTGGTGACATTATAAAATACAGGTAGTTGTTGCACTGTTTATAAAAATGTTCTCTTTGTTGCTTATTGGATTTGGTAATTCTCTTTATCAGCCAGTGTTTCTATTCCACAATCCAGTTGAACACTTCCTGCTTGGTTCAAAATTAACTGCTTTAATTTATCTTGTTCATGCAAATATATTTTTTAATAAGATGACCATCTGTCTCGAATTTTCTGGGACAATCCCAAATTTGCCCCGCATTTTAGTGGTGTTCCGGATTGACCGAAATGTGCAGAGTATGCCTCTCACATTGTCCCACATCCCTACTGAATTACCACCGAAACCACTTACACATTTAACCCAGTGGCAAGCAGAGGTGGTTCAGTAGGAATGTGAGGGGAGCGCACTCTGCAAATTCAAGAAAAAGTTGGCATAGTATGGCTGTGATGTACTTTAGAGTTCCTCCTTACTCCCGCTGCCCAATAGTGATGTAAGTGCACCCCAATTGGGACTTCCTAACACCACTCTTCACAGGCACTGCAGAAGCTCCAGGTATGCCCGCTGATGGCCCACGGTGTGCCCAATCCCTCCCACAACATGCCTGGCCCCATCCTAACACACCCAGTCTCACCCTTCTATTGAAGCCCCATCTACAAATCACCTGCGCCCCTCCTGGAAGTGTCCCCTAAAGAAAAAAAATTCTGGGGATATCACTGCCCCATAATCCGTGTGTTCACCTCATCACCAGTAGGGAAACAGTAGACTACTTTGTACTCATGCAGCAGGTCTTACTGGTTTGGCCCACTCAGTGATTTTCTATATAAAACCCACAGTGCTTGATATACTGTGTGTGTGTATATATATATATATATATATATATATATAATAGTAACAGTGCCTGGGATAAAATAAATATATACAGTATGTATGTATATAATATCCACAGTACCTGATATATAAATTATAAATAAATATAAATTAATTTTAAAGCTAAATTTTTTTTTATAAATAGGGGAATTCCTACGGTTTGTCTGAATCTCTCTCACAATTCTCATGATATTCTCTAAGCATTCTACACCTGCAGGTTTTTATCTTGTCAGCTATATGCAGATGAAGTTTGCTTAAAATTCTTAATACACTTATTTAACTGTCAGAAAAGTAATGTGTACTCAAAATAGAGAGAAATTCAAGTAAAATTTTTTCAGTTTAATTTGTCTTTGCTGTAAACTGAGATTTTATATCAGTGCCAGGTGCTCCCATGATAACTTCACTCGTCCCTGTTATGTGTTCTATGACAGAGAGCTTCATTACTTTCTTAGGAAGACAGCCCTCATCTTTCTGGGACTTCCAGGTTTTGCTGTTTTTCTTAAAGAAGTTCAGCACTATTTTCCGGACTCCTGTGACAGCCATCAGCAAATTGCAGACTAGTATACGTATACCCTGTGAGCTTGAAAGCAGAAAAGTGTCAATATAAAAAGGCTGTGCAAAATTTGATAAGGGAAGTAAATTGGAAAGTGTCTTAAAAGTGTCATAAAACTACATTCTCTATCTGAATCATAAATGTTTATTTGGACTTGAGTGTCCCTTTAATTCCTTTATTGGCATCTAAAATATTTTCCTGCATTCTCAGTGCCCTTGCTGACTCCAATTTTTATTTTTTAAACACTAAGGGCCAGATTATGAGTTGAGCGCTATTTAACGTTTCCACTTGTGCGTTAACTGCCCTAGAAGTAAACTTTTTGCACTTGTCATGTTGCGCTTGTATTATGAGTTAAAGTAAACTATTTTCACTCGCATGCTAAACCGACAAGCGCAAGAAGCCGAACATAGAACATTGCGTGCGCGTTCACATATTCCCCTATAGAAGTCAATGGAGCAAAAGAATTGGGGGGGAACCTACTCACGCCAAACCCGATCGCATATTCTCATGTGCATTAACTCAACATGAAAAAAATGAATATTTCAGATTCTAATGTTCTTCAGATAGAAGAATATGTTCTATGTTTTTATATAATAAATTAAATATATCTGATGGTATTTTGCTCAAATATATATTTATAGCTATATATACATTATTATATGTAGGTATAGATATATATAGGAATATCTATAAATACTTAGAACATATTCTGCTATATGCAGAACATTGGAATGTGAAATATTTAAAGTAAATACATAGTATAACATTTTATTAAATATGAATGTTGCATAAATATGCTTTAACATGTTTTCATCTACTTAACTGCAAAGGGCTCCAATGCACATATATATGTCTATATATGTGTACATATGTATTTATATGTGTATAAATGTCTGTAAATACAAATATACACACATAAATACATTTATTTACACCTCTAAACAAATATATATATATATATATATATATATATATATATATGCCCTTATTACTTTTTTTGCAATATTAAAATACATTCAAATAATTTGTATCAGTATGATTATGAGTGTACTTTGTAATGTATTTTAGATGTGTTTTGTGATACTTTTTTGTTTTGCAAAACCGTTAACCAGAGCTCTGAGAACGCAATAATAATTCTTGCGTAAATCGCGATTGTGCTCAAGTGATTGTGTTTACTTTCAACTCGTCATACCAGCGGTAAACCCAACGAGCGCAAACACCCTTAATAAATCTTAACATTGTGCGTAACTCTTAGCATTCCACTTGTAATCTGGCCCCAAGACAGTACGTAGAAAATGACATACAGCAACTTTCTCAGAATAAGCTATACGAGTGGTAAATACATAAAGGAGAATACGGGCCCCACGTTATCACCTGCCAGTCATCTAGGAAACCTGTACATCTGTCTTTGTGATGATTGGGCAGAGGTTAGCAGTCAAATAAGAGTAGGTCCTGTCAATCACCTTGAACGCATGAGTTTGGGGTATTTAACTCCGCCACCTCTATAGTAGTGGACAGGTTTGGAAGCAGCTAATAACCGCTCCTTCTTAAGTAGAAGCTTGCAGGCTCTCATGAGTGACCACTATTTAATCCCTATCAGAGTACCAAGAGAACCCATGGGAATACAGTAATCTACTACAAATAGTGGTGACTGTTCATATATTTACTGGGAATATTAATACAGAATTATGGAATGCTATTCAAATTGTTTCCAGCTCATCAGAGCATCCTTCTTTGCATAATGTGAATCATCTCTTTTGTTTAATTCATCTATAGAAACTCACATGGCAAAAAAAAAAAATCTAGAGAAACAACCTTGGAACATCACACCAATGTCATTTGTCTAGTTACCATAGTAACCAAAACTCTTAAATGACTGGGATTTCAATCTCATGTTATAACATGATATGTAGATTTTGAGGTTAAGAAAAATAATAGCCTTATAACTAAAGTATAGATGTAACAAAAATATATATTTCAGTAAACTAGTAACAAATCTACAGTTAACCCATTACTTTTTATTTTCCTATCCTTTCTATGTAAAATAGAGCTCAGACGTCTATTTAGAGTTATGTGTCTTCTGTTAATGAGAACACTGTAGTCACTGTCCTTAGGCTCCAATAACCTTGATAAAGTAACCTGGCCTTAAAAACAAATATCTGAGATTATATTACACTTAAAGGGATAGTATGGTCAAAATTAAACTTTCATGATTCAGATAGAACATGCAATTTTAAGCATCGCTCTAATTTACTCCTATTATAATTTTTTCTTTGTTCTCTTGGTATCTTTATTTTAAAAAGCTGGAATGTAAGCCAGCTCATTTTTGGTTCAGCACCTGGGAAACGTTTGCTGATTGGTGTCCAAATGAAGCCATCCAATCAGCAAGTGCTACCCAGGTTCTGAACCAAAAATGGGCTGGCTCCTAAGCTTACTTTCCATCTTTTTTTAAATAAAGATAGCAAGAGAACGAAGAAAAATTGATAATAGGAGTACATTAGAAAGTTGCTTAAAATTGCATGCTCTGAGGCCTAGTTATCAAGCCGTCAACCTCAAATACGCTGGAATTCTGCAGCGTATTTGTGGCGAGGCTGATTCGCCTAAGTTATCAAGCCCTACACACCGGCAAAAGTAGAATTTAGTGACGTAAGCTTCGATCCACCGGACTTAGTCCGACACAGATCGATTCTTACGTCACTCCAGATGTTCCGCACACAAGTTCGGCACAATCTGACTACTTTTGCTAGTTATCAAAAAACTAGCAGGTACGCTCGGCACTTTTCCGGCCCAGCGTACCTGGAATCAATGGGAGTCTGACCATAGCGAAAGTTCATGTTCGCTGCTGCCCGACATCCCATTGATTCCTATGGGAAACGTCTGCACCTAACATGTACCCCGAATCTAAACACCCCTAATCTGTCCCCCCCCTACACCGCCGCAACTAAATAAATGTATTACCCTCTAAACCGCGCTCCTGGAGCCCACCGCAAGCTACATTATACATATTAACCCCTAATCTGCCGCCCCCTACACTGCCGCAACTAAATAAAGTTATTAACCCCTAAACCACCGCTCCCGGACACCGCCGCAACTATAATAAATGTAATAACCCCTAAACCACCGCTCCCGGACCCCGCCGCCACCTATATTAAACTTATTAACCCCTAATCTGCCCCCCCCTACACCGTCGCCACCTATAATAAATTTATTAACCCCTATCCTACCCCCCCTACACCGCCGCAACTATAATAAAATTATTAACCCCTAAACCTAAGTCTAACCCTAACACCCCCCTAACTTAAATATTAATTAAATAAATCTAAATATTATAACTCCAGGAAAACATGCCTGAGGTGGCAGCTTTTATCACCAGCTGTGTTCAGCTCTGGTGCTGCACATATTAAAGGGACATGAAACCCAAGATTTTTCTTTCATTGTTCAGATGGGGAATACAATTTGAATCAACTTTCCAATTTACTTACATTATAATATTTGCTTCATTTTTATGTTACCCTTTATTGAAGGTTCAGCTGAACACATGGATAAGCCAATGGCATGAGGCATATATGTGCAGCCACCAATCAGCAGCTAGCTCTCAGCTCCAGAGCCTACCTAGGTCTGCTTTTCAACAACAGATACCAAGAGAACGAAGCAAATTAGATAATAGAAGTAAATTGAAAAGTTGTTTAAAATGTCATGCTCTATCTGAATCATGAAGGGAATTTTTGGGTTTCATATCCCTTTAATGAGGTTAAACACATTCATATCCCTTTAATGAGGTTAAACACATTCATATCCCTTTAATGAGGGTAAACACATTCATATTCCTTTAATGAGGTTAAACACATTCATATCCCTTTAATGAGGTTAAACACACATAATTTGAGGTTCAATAGTGTAAGAATTATAACATTCTCTTAACAAGTTAGACTTTGTGATTTTAGCACTAGAATATTTCTTTAAAGGTAAACTGAAAAATTCATTTTATATGGTGCTTATAACAGATGGTACAAGAAATCTCATAGGATAAATATTGTGTTTTGTTTAGAAAACAGATGTTTCTGGTCTTGGATCAGCCTTCTTTCTTTTCTGGCTTGTGAAGGCATTGTCCTTACGAGTCATTGCACGTTAGTACAGCATTGTGTATGAGGTTTCAATCTAATATTATCAATATTAAAGGGACATGAAACCAACATTTTTCTTTCATGATTCAAATAGAGCATTCAATTGTAAACAACTTTCTAATTTACTTCTATTGTCAATTTTTTTTGTTCTCATGGCATCTTTTGTTGAAAAGCAGGGTTGTAAGCTCAAAAGCATGCACGTGTCTGGAGCATTATACAGCAGCAGTTTTGCAAGAATGTTATCCATTTGCAAAAGCACTATTTCCTGCCATGTAGTGCTGCAGACCCCTACCTACGTATCTCTTCAACAAAGAATACCATGGGAACAAAGCAAATTTGATAATAGGAACAAATTCGACATTTTTTATAACATTCTTTGCTCTGAATCACAAATTATTTTTTTTTACTTTCATTTCTCTTTAATATTAAAAATATACTAAACTTATTTCCTTCCATAAGGCAGGGAGAGTCCACAACTTCATTCCTTACTGTTGGGAAATACAACACCTGGCCACCAGGAGGAGGCAAAGACACCACAGCCAAAGGCTTAAATATCCCTCCCACTTCCCCTATCCCCCAGTCATTCTTTGCCTTTTGTCACTAAAGGAGGTGGCAGAGAAGTGTCAGAAGATTTTGGATAGCGTTGTAATGGGTATGTTCCCTTCAAGAAAGGACTGGAGTTTTAAGTAATCATGTCAACCTCTCAGTGAGAGTATTGATGAAAGTTAGAGTCTGTTTTAGAGTTAGTTTTACTGCGAACCCATCCAGACTGTCGCCTAACAGCTCCTGAGCAATCAGTGTTGACGAGTTTCACTGCTTGCTGTTACACACTCAAGTCCATGTCAGAAGTGTTGCTGCAAGACTGTCACACTTGGGAGGCTGTGCCTGTTCCACATCATGGATCCTGGAGGTAAGACCGTTTATATTTACACTTTTGCTATACAGGGTCACAGTGTGGCTCCTTTATGCCTCAATAGGATCAAGGGTTAATATCTCCTTCAGGGAGATTATTTGAACAGATAAAGGTTATTTATAACTGCTTTGATTTAAGAGTTTTTTTGGGCTCATAGACTGTGTGCTTTTGGCTTGGAACAAAGAGGTTTCACTTTAGTTTTTGTGTGTTGCGCAGCTCATAATAGCTTAGTGCCTTTTTATATCAAGGAAAGTCCTGTCCTACGCTCCACGTGACCGGGTGCGGTCTTTTCATTTCCTACGATCCTGCTGCGGACATCACTCCTAAGGAGAGTGTTCTCACTGTTAGCTGTCTGGGTCTAGAAGGTGGTGAGTGCCCCAGCCATTGGGATTATAAAGGTGCCGTTGTTTTAATAAAAGCGTTTACTTTTTGTCTCTCCTTATGTTATATCTTAGCTATGGAGGACTCTGATAATACATCAGTAGGTTCTGCTCCTTCTCTTCTGATTACTAATTCCCTTTTATATTGTGAGGAGGCTGTGGTTTGCCAGCCTGCTCAACTTTGTTCCATTTGCCTAAGCATTGGTCTTAAGTCTAAGAAGGGAGACAAGCCTGCTAATACTCATAGCGCTATTAGCCCCTCTGAGCCGTCTACCTCTCAGGAATTTGGGTCCTGAGAGATTACTACCCTTTCTAAACTACCCATTCCACATTCAGTTCCCCATGGCCCAACTAATCCTCCATCTGGAGGGGGCTTTTTTCCAGCAGACTTTACCCCGCAGTTATAATCAGCTGTGTCTGTGGCCCTGAGTGCCTTACCTCATTCTAGCAAACGCAAGAGAAAGGTTAAACATAGTTGTCCTGACCTAGAGTCATCTAAATATTTGTCAGATTTAGCTACTATGTCCCAGTTATCCAAGGATGAGTTAACCTCTGTAGCTTCAGAGGGTGAACATTCTGGGTCGGAGACTTCTGTTTCTAAACCTCCTTCAGCAGAGATAACCTCCTTTAGATTTAAAATTGAGCATCTGCATTTTTTATTAAAGGAGGTTCTGTCTACGCTAGAGGTTCCAGAGGCTACACTCCCTGAGGAACCTAAGATCCCTAAATTAGACAGGGTTTATGAAGACAGGAAGGTCCCTCTGACTTTTCCTGTGCCAGTTAAGATGGCGAACATTATTAGTAACGAATGAGTAAGAATAGGAACTTCTTTTTCCCCCTCGTCTACTTTCAAAAAAAATTTCCCGGTCCCTGACTCTCAATTAGATTTGTAGGGCTCTATCTCTAAGGTGGATGGCGCTATTTCTACACTGGCTAGGAATACTACTATTGCTCTGGAGGATAGTTCTTCTTTTAGAGAGCCTATAGATAAGAAAATGGAAACCTTTCTGAGGAAGATGTTTTAACATACAGGGTTTTTATTTCAACTGGCGGAAGCAGTAGCCGCGGTTGCTGGAGCAGCTACCTACTGAAGCAACACCCTGTTGGAGCTCATTGAGGTAGAGACTCCCCTTGAGGATATTCAGTAGAGAATTATAGCTCTGAGAATTGCTATCTCCTTCATCTGTGACATGAATATGCAGATTATTCGCATAAATGCAAAGGCTTCTGGCTTTGCAGTCCTAGCCCGTCAGGCTCTCTGGTTGAAGTCTTGGCCTGCGGATATGACTTCTAACTCCAGACTCCTTTCTCTTCCTTTTAAGGGGAAGATTTTATTCAGTCCAGGGCTGGACTCCATTATTTCTACGGTTACCAGAGGGAAAGAGGGATAAGAAAAATAGACAGAAGGGACGGCAATTGTCTAATTTTTGTTCCTTTCGTTCTGACAAATCACAACGACAGCAATCCTCATCCAAGTCCGAGCATCCCAAGAGTACTTGGAAGCCAGCTCAGTCCTGGAATAAGTCCAAACAGACTAAGAAGCCTGCCAAGAACAAATCGACATGAAGGGGTGGCCCCCGATCCGGGATTGGATCGAGTAGGGGGCAGGCTGTCTCTTTTTTCAGACGCATGCTTCCATTATGTACAGGATCCTTTGGTCCTGGAGGTTGTATCTCATGGATACAGGATAGGATTCAAGTCTCATCTGCCCAGGGGCAGATTCCTACTCTCCAGTCTGTCTACAAGACCAGAAAAGAGGGCTGCCTTCTTAGGTTGCATACGGGCTCTCCCCTCTAGGAGTAATTGTCCCGGTACCTTTAGAAGAAAGAGGTTTGGGGTTTTATTCAAACCTTTTCATGGTTCTGAAGAAGGAGGGAACTTTTCCAATTCTGGACCTAAAGTGCCTAAACAAGTTTCTGAGTGTTCCCTCTTTCATGATGTAGACAATATGGTCAATCCTTCCTCTGGTTCAGGAAGGACAGTTTATGACCACAATAGACCTGAAGGATGCATAACTTCACGTCCCGATACACAGGGAACATTTTCAGTTCCTGAGGTTTGCCTTTCTGGACCAGCACTTCCAGTTCATAGCTCTTCCATTTGGCCTTGCTATTGCTCCAAGGATATTTTCGAAGGTTCTGGAGGCTCTTCTAGCCGTTGCCAGAACACGAGGTATCACAATAGCGCCTTACCTGGATGATATCTTGGTACAGGCACCATCTATTTGTCTAGCGGAAGAACATTCAGAGTCCCTTCTCAATCTTCAATCACATGGATGGAAGATAAACTTGGAAAAAAGTTCTCTTACTCCAAGTACAAGGGTGAATTTCCTGGGAACAATAAAAGACTCCATATACATAAGAATATTCCTCACAGATCAGAGATGTTGCAAGCTAACTTCTGCATGTCTTGCCCTCAAGGCCTCCTTGAGACCCTCATTTGCTCGGTGTATGGAGGTGATCGGACTCATGGTGTCCTGTATGGACATCATTCCTTTTGCCAGATTCCATCTCAGACCCTTACAACTATGCATGCTGAGACAATGGAATGGCAATCCTTCAGATCTGTCTCAACAGATTGTGCTGGACAACTTGTCAGAAGATTCACTCTATTGGTGGCTGTTTCCAGAGATTGTGACTACGGACGCAAGCCTTTCCGCTGGGGAGCCATTTTGGGGTGCCAAGAAGGCACAAGGTCTGTGTACTCAGGAGGAGTTTGCCCTTCTGATCAATATTTTGAAACTCCAGGCAATCTCCAATGCCTTGAAGGCTTGGCCCCTTCTGGGTTTGTCCCAGTCTATCAGATTCCAATCAGACAATACAGGGAGTGCAGAATTATTAGGCAAATTAGTATTTTGACCACATCATCCTCTTTATGCATGTTGTCTTACTCCAAGCTGTATAGGCTCGAAAGCCTACTACCAATTAAGCATATTAGGTGATGTGCATCTCTGTAATGAGAAGGGGTGTGGTCTAATGACATCAACACCCTATATCAGGTGTGCATAATTATTAGGCAACTTCCTTTCCTTTGGCAAAATGGGTCAAAAGAAGGACTTGACAGGCTCAGAAAAGTCAAAAATAGTGAGATATCTTGCAGAGGGATGCAGCACTCTTAAAATTGCAAAGCTTCTGAAGCGTGATCATCGAACAATCAAGCGTTTCATTCAATATAGTCAACAGGGTCGCAAGAAGCGTGTGGAAAAACCAAGGCGCAAAATAACTGCCCATGAACTGAGAAAAGTCAAGCGTGCAGCTGCCAAGATGCCACTTGCCACCAGTTTGGCCATATTTCAGAGCTGCAACATCACTGGAGTGCCCAAAAGCACAAGGTGTGCAATACTCAGAGACATGGCCAAGGTAAGAAAGGCTGAAAGACTACCACCACTGAACAAGACACACAAGCTGAAACGTCAAGACTGGGCCAAGAAATATCTCAAGACTGATTTTTCTAAGGTTTTATGGACTGATGAAATGAGAGTGAGTCTTGATGGGCCAGATGGATGGGCCCGTGGCTGGATTGGTAAAGGGCAGAGAGCTCCAGTCCGACTCAGACGCCAGCAAGGTGGAGGTGGAGTACTGGTTTGGGCTGGTATCATCAAAGATGAGCTTGTGGGGCCTTTTCGGGTTGAGGATGTAGTCAAGCTCAACTCCCAGTCCTACTGCCAGTTTCTGGAAGACACCTTCTTCAAGCAGTGGTACAGGAAGAAATCTGCATCCTTCAAGAAAAACATGATTTTCATGCAGGACAATGCTCCATCACACGCGTCCAAGTACTCCACAGCGTGGCTGGCAAGAAAGGGTATAAAAGAAGAAAATCTAATGACATGGCCTCCTTGTTCACCTGATCTGAACCCCATTGAGAACCTGTGGTCCATCATCAAATGTGAGATTTACAAGGAGGGAAAACAGTACACCTCTCTGAACAGTGTCTGGGAGGCTGTGGTTGCTGCTGCACGCAATGTTGATGGTGAACAGAACAAAACACTGACAGAATCCATGGATGGCAGGCTTTTGAGTGTCCTTGCAAAGAAAGGTGGCTATATTGGTCACTGATTTGTTTTTGTTTTGTTTTTGAATGTCAGAAATGTATATTTGTGAATGTTGAGATGTTATATTGGTTTCACTGGTAAAAATAAATAATTGAAATGGGTATATATTTGTTTTTTGTTAAGTTGCCTAATAATTATGCACAGTAATAGTCACCTGCACACACAGATATCCCCCTAAAATAGCTATAACTAAAAACAAACTAAAAACTACTTCCAAAACTATTCAGCTTTGATATTAATGAGTTTTTTGGGTTCATTGAGAACATGGTTGTTGTTCAATAATAAAATTAATCCTCAAAAATACAACTTGCCTAATAATTCTGCACTCCCTGTATAACCTCAGTTGCCTACATCAACTATCAGGGGGGGGGGGGGAACGAGAAGTTTCTTGGCGATTAGAGAAGTATCTCAGATACTAGAGGGGCGGAGACACACAGATGTACGCTGTCAGTGATCCACATTCCAGGCGTGGACAACTGGGAAGCAGACTTCCTCAGCAGGCAATCCTTTTACCCAGGGGAATGGTTTCTCCACCCGAGGTGTTTGCAGATATATGCAGTGAGTGGCGGACGCCGGAGATAGATCTCATGGCATCCCGCCTTAATACCAAGCTATCCAGGTCGAGGGATCCTCAGGCGGAATTGATAGATGCCCTATCAATACCATGGAGGTTCAGACTCGTATCTTTTACCTACATTACCGCTTCTCCCTTGTATGGTCTCTCGCATCAAGCAGGAGCAAGCATCAGTGATTCTGATTGCTCCATTGTGGCCGTGAAGGACATGGTTTGTGGATCTGGTGGGGATATCCTCATCTCAGTGGAGGTTATCTTGTTGCAGAGATCTGCTGATACGCTTAGTCTTAGCCAAGATATGGTTATCTGAGAGTGTTATCGACACTCTGGTTCAAGCTCGTAAGCCAGTTACTTGTCGTATCTACCATAAAGTGTGGAGGACTTACTTGTATTCGTGTGAAGAGGTTGTCTTTTCCTGGCATAAGGTTATGGTTGCCAGAAGGATCTATCTGCTAGTTCCCTCAAGAGACAGATATCGGCCCTGTCGGTGTTACTGCACAAGAGATTGGCTGAGCTTCCAGATGTGCATTCCTTTGTTAAGTCTCTGACTAGGATCAGACATGTGTTTGGAGCCTAAATCTTGTTCTTAGTGTTTTTCAGCAGGTTCCGTTTGAGCCTATGCATACTGTTGACTTTAAATTCTTATCTTGGAAGGTTCTTTTTTAATTGGCTATTGCCTCTGCGTGTAGAGTTCCTGAGATTTCTGCTTTACAATATGACTCTCCTTATCTTGTTTGCCATGCTGATAAGGCAGTTTTACATACTAAATTATTGTTCCTTCCTAAGATGGTGTCAGACCGTAACATTAATCAAGAAATTGTTGTTCCTTCCTTGTGTCCTAATCCTTCTTCAGCGAAGGAACGCTTGCTTCCCAATCTGGATGTGGTTCGTGCATTGAAGTTCTATCTTCAGGCTACTAAGGAATTCAGACAATCTTCCTCTTTGTTTGTCATATATACGGGGACGCGTAAGAGGCAGAAGGCTACTACGACTTCCCTATCTTTCTGGTTGAGGATTGTTATCTGCTTAGCTTATGAGACAGCAGGGCGACAGCCTCCTGAGAGTATAACGGCTAATGTCACTAGAGCAGCGGCTTCCTCCTGGGCTTTTAAAAACGAAGCCTTTATGGATCATATTTGTAAGTTGGCTACCTAGTACTCCTTACACACTTTTGCTAAATTTTACAAGTTTGATGTGTTTGCTTCGGCTGAAGCAGCTTTCGGGAGAAAAGTTTTGCAGGCTGTGGGGCCCTCAGAATAGGATCCGCCTCTTTTTTTGTTCCCTCCCGATATTCATTCAGTGTCCTCTGGAGCTTGGGTCTAGTTTTTCCAACAGTAAGGAATATAATCGTGGATTCTCCCTGCCTTATGGAAGGAAAACATAATTTATGCTTACCAGATACATTCCTTTTCTTCCTGGCAGGGAGAGTCTACGACCCCGCCTGTAATTTTACTTTTTGGATGGGCGGCTCCCTTTTTATATTATTTCTTCTGGCACCTATATACCCTGATGTTTCTCCTACTTTTACTTGTTCCCTCGGCAGAATGACTGGGGGATAGGGAAAGTGGGAGGGATATTTAAGCCTTTGGCTGGGGTGTCTTTGCCTCCTCTTGGTTGCCAGGTGTTGTATTACCCAACAGTAAGGAATGAAGTTGTGGACTCTCCCTGCCAGGAAGGAAAGGGATTTATCTGGTAAGTATAAATTATGTTTTTATGGAAAAATGTTTTACTATTTTATTTGGTTAAATGAATATTCTTTTATATTTAAGACAGATATTTTGAGCTTTCCATATCCTTTTAGCCAAGTGATGGACAATTATTAATTTTCAGAGGGAATACATTATGGCCACTGAATCTTAAAGAGATCTGTGCAGTATTTTAACCATTGTATTGCATCTTCTGCATAAATCACAACATTTATTTTTAAAACCTAGGCGTGGGAGTAGGGGGCAAGAAGTAAGGTCATTGTGGACTAGGGGCAAGAAGTAAGGTCATTGTGGACCAGAGGCAAGACTGCGCATGGATGGAATTGAGCATTTGTGGAAGGGATTCTTTGGTCCCAATTTTAGTTTCTGCAATTAGAACATAAACAAAAAATTGAGGAACAGTTAGACAGAATAATATTATTTAAATCTTTTGTGGGTATGCAGGAAATTAAAGGGATATGAAACCCCCAAAAAATGATTTTGTAATTCAGACAGAGCATACAATTTTTAAAAAGATTCCAATTTACTTCATTTATCAAATTTGCTTTATTCATATGGTATAAGAGATAGCTAGGCAGGTGCCTGGAGCACTAAAAGGCAGGAAATAGTGCTGCCATCTAGTGCTCTTGCATATGGATAACATTCTTGCAAAACCGCTGCCATACGTAACTAGAAACCACAGAGCCCAGGTGCAAGAATCTAAGAAGGGCCCCCCACCCTCCCAAAAAAAGTGAATTTGATACATATCTTTTTTTTTTTTTTTTTTTACATTTAACACAGAAAAAAAAATGTGAATCAGATTACATCTGCAAAAGGAGGTACCCTGTGCGTCTGTGAGATGGACTGACCTCCTATTACTGTATATAGTGACACTGTTTAACCCCCCAGTACTGTATATAGTGAGTCAGTGACACAGTCTGTAATCTGCCGGTGAGATGGCTGGCCTGACCCTACCCGCCCCAGTACTTTATAAAGTGACCACAGTAGTCTGTGACATGCTCCAGCCCCCCGTACTGTATATAGTGGTACTGTATAGTGACACTGTTTACCCCACCAGTACAGTATATAGTGAGTTAGTGACACAGTCTGTAATCTGCCGGTGAGATAGCTGGCCTGACCCTACCTGCCCCAGTACTTTATGAGTGACCACAGTAGTCTGTGACATGGTCCAGCCCCCCCGTACTGTATATAGTGGTACTGTATAGTGACACTGTTTACCCCTCCCCCATGCTGTAGTAACAAGGTCTGTAATTTGCTGGTTCCACAAACATACACACACACACACACACATACATGCATAAATACACACACAGTCACATACACACATACACACACACACATATACACACATACACATATATGCATACATACACACACAGTCACATACATACACACACACACACACATAAACACCACAATGGGTAAAACAGAAACACTAACCCCTGTAGTCAGAGTGACTAGTGAGGCATAATGTCACACTCACATGATATCAGTGCATGCACTGGCAGGTCAACGTTTTTTTATTGTTTTTAAGCTGGGCCCCCACCCTTGGGGGCCCAGTTGCAATTGCGACCTCTGCACCCCCTGTAGTTTTGCCCCTGATAGTGCTCCAGGAACGTGCATTCTCCTGAGCTTTTTTTTCAACAAAAGATGTCAAGACAACAAAGACATTTTGATGATAGAAGAAAATTAAAAGTTGTTTAAAATTGTATGCTGAATCATGAAGGAACAATTTTGTGTTTAATGTCCCTTTAAATTAAAGGCGCTTAAAGGGACAGTCAAGTCCAAAAAAAACTGTCATGATTCAAACAGGGCATGTAATTTTAAACAACTTTTCAATTTACTTTTATCACCAATTTTGCTTTGTTCTCTTGTTATTGCTGAATCATGAAGGAACAATTTTGGGTTTCATGTCCCTTTAAATTAAAGACACTTAAAGGGACAGTGCATGCTGAATCATGAAGGAACAATGTTGGGTTTCATGTCCCTTTAAATTAAAGGCACTTAAAGGGACAGTCAAGTCCAAAAAAAAACTATCATGATTCAAATAGGGCATGTCATTTTAAACAACTTTTCAATTTACTTTTATTACCAATTTTGCTTTGTTCTCTTGTTATTCTTAGTTAAAATCTTAAACTAGGTAGGTTTATATGCTAATTTCTTAGACCTTAAAGGCCGCCTCTAAACTGAATGCATTTTGACCACTAGAGGGCATTAGTTCATGTGTTTCATATAGATAACATTGAGCTCATGCACGTGGATTTTCTGTGGATTGAGCACTGATTGGCTAAAATGCAAGTCTGTCGAAAGAACTGAAATAAGGGGGCAGTTTGCAGAGGCTTAGATTACAGAGGTAAAAAGTGTATTATTATAACTGTGTTGGTTATGCAAAACTGGGGAATGTGTAATTAAGGGATTATCTATCTTTTAAAACAACAAAAATTCTGGTGTTGACTGTCCCTTTAATGGTTTAAATTAAAGGTACAGAATCACTTTCCAAATTAGGAGGAGCTTTGCAATACATTGACTTTTTTTTCTCAGAGGCACATTACCCAACAGTAATGTGTAGGCTGTGG
Organism: Bombina bombina; assembly: GCF_027579735.1. Classification (NCBI taxonomy): domain Eukaryota; kingdom Metazoa; phylum Chordata; class Amphibia; order Anura; family Bombinatoridae; genus Bombina; species Bombina bombina. Next base: position 89,021,008 of record NC_069507.1, on the reverse strand, counting down.
GCATCCAAATTTTGCTTTGGCACATGCCCCATGCTAGCTGTGACTCATTGCTCAACATCATTATTATCACTTAGAGTAAGTGGAGACTGAAGGGCCCATTTATGAAAGTGCAAGCAGACATGATACGATGTAGTGTATCATGTCGGCTGCACATTTATAAATGCAGACAGCACACGCTGTCGGCATTTATCATTGCACAAGCAGTTCTTGTGAACTGCTTGTGCAATGCCACCCCCTGCAGATTTGCGACCAATTGGCTGCTAGCAGGGGGGTGTCAATCAGCCTGATCGTAATTCGGAGCTTGATAATTTGGGCCCCTTTATGTTCACGTGGCATACTACTGTATTAGCATAAGGTTATGGGAAAAGTTATCATAAAAGCTTTCTTGAAAATTTTATAAAATTGCTCCTAATGAACCTTGATGTGTGCTGTTGTGTATTTCAAATGCCAGATTATATTGCTTTCAGGTTTCAGGAGAGATTGGAAGTCTTTGGTTGGTTAAATACTTTATCCACATGCCCATCATTAACTGGAGATGATATTTATTGTTATTTTTATAAACAGTGTAAATAAATAAGCAACTCATACCTTATAGCTTATTAATATTTTACATATTTTTTTTAACTTCAGCGCCTATGCTAATGTAAAATGTTTATTCCTAGAAACTACTTTATTCTGAAAAATTTAAATAAAAAGTGTGACATTATAATATATATATACATACACAGTATATAGTACACCCCTCACATTTTTGTAAATATTTGATTATATCTTTTCATGTGACAACACTGAAGAAATGACACTTTGCTTCAATGTAAAGTAGTGAGTGTACAGCCTGTATAACAGTGTAAATTTGCTGTACCCTCAAAATAACTCAACACACAGTCATTAATGTCTAAACCGTTGGCAACAAAAGTGAGTACACCCTTTATGGCCTAGGCTATAAGAAGATTGCCAAGACCCTGAAACTGAGCTGCAGCAAGGTGGGCAAGACCATACAGCAGTTTCACAGGACAGGTTCCACTCAGAACAGGCCTCGTCTATGTCATGGATGAGTGAAAGAGGGCTCTAGTGGCAACCTGTGAAGCTCTGGTGAACTCCATGCCCACGAGGGTTAAGGCAGTGCTGGAAAATAATGGTGGACACAAAAAATATTGACACTTTGGGCCCAATTTGGACATTTCCACTTAGGGGTGTACTCACTTTTGTTGCCAACAGTTTAGACATTAATGGTTGTGTGATAATTTATATATATAAAGCCATACCTATGCACACACAGACATAATCAAACAGCAATCAGCTCAACTAATGATTGCTATTTGATTGCATGCTACTTGTGTATGCACTCACCTCTGAATGACTCCTTTTTGGAGTGCACCTGTTTGGAAGTGATAGATAGATAGATAGATAGATAGATAGATAGTGGAAAAATATCACTAAAGTTTAGTAGCCAGTGGTTAATAGTTAGTTAATAGTTAACTCAATGTTAAAGGTATGAAAAGTCAAATTTATTACTTATCCACTGCAATTTCTTACATGTCCGGGTATATATGCGCACACAACCAGGTACAGCTTTAATTTTCTTTAGACTCCATTTTAAACCATCTTGTACTTTTATGCCCTCTAGTGTTTGATTTTAAAATAGTTTGTGTCCTGTAAACCCTTTGAAGAAAAAAACAGGACATTCCAAAGTTTTCTAAATAAACTGTGAAACATTAGCAAAGCTATTTGTAAATGTAAAACAATGTGCAATGGTTTTGTTATGTTTCCACTCACAATGACGAATTCTGAAGGTCGGGTAAATAAGCACAGTGTGTTAAAGGGACAGTCTACACCAGAATTTTTATTGTTTTAAAAGATAGATAATTCCTTTATTACCCATTCCCCAGTTTTGCATAACCAACACAGTTATAATAATATTCTTTTAACCTCTGTGATTATCTTGTATCTAAGCCTCTGCAAACTGAACCTTTATTTCAGTTCTTTTGACAGACTTGCAGTCTAGCCAATCAGTGCCTGCTCCCAGATAACTTCACGTGCACGAGCACAGTGTTATCTATATGAAATACGTGAACTAACACCCTCTAGTGGTGAAAAACTGTTAAAATGCATTCTGAAAAGAGGTGGCCTTCAAGGTCTAAGAAATTAGCATATGAACCTCCTAGGTTAAGCTTTCAACTAAGAATACCAAGGAACAAAGCAAAATTGGTGATAAAAGTAAATTGGAAAATTGTTTAAAATTACATGCTCTATCTGAATCATGAAAGTTTATTTTGGCCTAGACTGTCCCTTTAAGTGACATTGGATGGTTATTAGTATTTCTTCATTAAATGGTGGTGGTGAGATTGGTCTTTAAAAAGCAAACGTAACAGTGTTAAAGGGACATGAAACTCATTTCTTTTTCTTTAATGATTCGAACATACAATTTAAAAAACTTTCCAATTTACTTCTATTATCACATTTACTTAATTCTCTTTGTATCCTTTGTTGAAGGAGCAGCAAGGCAATACTGGGAGCTAGCAGAACACATATTATAAGTTCCTGAGCCTACCTACAGTAGGTATTCTTTGTTGAAAAAGCAGGAATTGATTACTGCAAGCTAGCAGAACACATGTAGGCGAATGACAAGAGGCATATATATGCAGCTAACAATCAGTAGCTAGCTCCCAGTAGTGCAGTACTGCACCTGAGCCTACCTAGCTATGCTTTTCAACAAAGAGCAAAGCAAATTGGATAAGTACATTGGAAAGTTGTTTAAAAGAGAATGTTCTATATGAATCATCAGAGTTTAATTCTGTCTTTACTGTCCCTTTAATTCCTTCAGAAAGTCCACCAATCCAAAACAAATGCTTAATTAGTTTGGAGGATTCTACATAGTGTAACCGGTGTATTTCTCCAACATAGGTGTGTCCGGTCCACGGCGTCATCCTTACTTGTGGGATATTCTCTTCCCCAACAGGAAATGGCAAAGAGCCCAGCAAAGCTGGTCACATGATCCCTCCTAGGCTCCGCCTTCCCCAGTCATTCTCTTTGCCGTTGTACAGGCAACATCTCCACGGAGATGGCTTAGAGTTTTTTGGTGTTTAACTGTAGTTTTTATTATTCAATCAAGAGTTTGTTATTTTAAAATAGTGCTGGTATGTACTATTTACTCTGAAACAGAAAAGAGATGAAGATTTCTGTTTGTAAGAGGAAAATGATTTTAGCAACCGTTACTAAAATCGATGGCTGTTTCCACACAGGACTGTTGAGAGGAATTAACTTCAGTTGGGGGAAACAGTGAGCAGACTTTTGCTGCTTGAGGTATGACACATTTCTAACAAGACGATGTAATGCTGGAAGCTGTCATTTTCCCTATGGGATCCGGTAAGCCATTTTTATTACATAAAGAAAAAAAGGGCTTCACAAGGGCTTTTAAGACTGTAGACATTTTCTGGGCTAACACGATTGATATATAAGCATATTTTAATACTTCATAGCTTTGAGGAATTATTTTATTCTTGGGAATTATGTAAAATAACCGGCAGGCACTGTATTGGACACCTTATCCTCTAGGGGCTTTCCCTAATCATAGGCAGAGCCTCATTTTCGCGCCTCTATTGCGCACTTGTTTTTGGGAAGCATGACATGCAGATGCATGTGTGAGGAGCTCTGATACATAGAAAAGACTTTCTGAAGGCGTCATTTGGTATCGTATTCCCCTTTGGGCTTGGTTGGGTCTCAGCAAAGCAGATACCAGGGACTGTAAAGGGGTTAAATATAAAAACGGCTCCGGTTCCGTTATTTTAAGGGTTAAAGTTTTCAAATTTGGTGTGCAATACTTTTAAGGATTTAAGACACTGTGGTGAAATTTTGGTGAATTTTGAACAATTCCTTCATACTTTTTCACATTTGCAGTAATAAAGTGTGTTCAGTTTAAAATTTAAAGTGACAGTAACGGTTTTATTTTAAAACGTTTTTTGTACTTTGTTATCAAGTTTATGCCTGTTTAACATGTCTGAACTACCAGATAGACTGTGTTCTGTATGTGGGGAAGCCAAGGTTCCTTCTCATTTAAATAGATGTGATTTATGTGACACAAAATTTAGAGAAAATGATGCCCAAGATGATTCCTCAAGTGAGGGGAGTAAGCATGGTACTGCATCATCCCCTCCTTCGTCTACACCAGTCTTGCCCACACAGGAGGCCCCTAGTACATTTAGTGCGCCAATACTCCTTACTATGCAACAATTAACGGCTGTAATGGATAATTCTATCAAAAACATTTTAGCCAAAATGCCCACTTATCAGCGAAAGCGCGACTGCTCTGTTTTAGAAAATACTGAAGAGCATGAGGACGCTGATGATATTGGTTCTGAAGTGCCCCTACACCAGTCTGAGGGGGCCAGGGAGGTTTTGTCTGAGGGAGAAATTTCAGATTCAGGGAAAATTTCTCAACAAGCTGAACCTGATGTGATTACATTTAAATTTAAATTGGAACATCTCCGCGCCCTGCTTAAGGAGGTGTTATCTACTCTGGATGATTGTGAGAATTTGGTCATTCCAGAGAAATTATGTAAAATGGACAAGTTCCTAGAGGTCCCGGGGCCCCCCGAAGCTTTTCCTATACCCAAGCGGGTGGCGGACATTGTAAATAAAGAATGGGAAAGGCCCGGCATACCTTTCGTCCCTCCCCCTATATTTAAGAAATTGTTTCCTATGGTCGACCCCAGAAAGGACTTATGGCAGACAGTCCCCAAGGTCGAGGGGGCGGTTTCTACTCTAAACAAACGCACCACTATACCCATAGAAGATAGTTGTGCTTTCAAAGATCCTATGGATAAAAAATTAGAGGGTTTGCTTAAATAGATGTTTGTTCAGCAAGGTTACCTTCTACAACCAATTTCATGCATTGTTCCTGTCACTACAGCAGCGTGTTTCTGGTTCGATGAACTAGAAAAGGCGCTCAATAAAGATTCTTCTTATGAGGAGATTTTGGACAGAATTCATGCTCTCAAATTGGCTAACTCTTTCACCCTAGACGCCACTTTGCAATTGGCTAGATTAGCGGCGAAAAATTCTGGGTTTGCTATTGTGGCGCGCAGAGCGCTTTGGCTAAAATCTTGGTCAGCGGATGCGTCTTCCAAGAACAAATTGCTTAACATTCCTTTCAAGGGGAAAACGCTGTTTGGCCCTGACTTGAAAGAGATTATTTCTGATATCACTGGGGGCAAGGGCCACGCCCTTCCTCAGGATAGGTCTTTCAAGGCCAAAAATAAACCTAATTTTCGTCCCTTTTGCAGAAACGGACCAGCTCCAAGTGCTACGTCCTCTAAGCAAGAGGGTAATACTTCTCAAGCCAAGCCAGCCTGGAGGCCAATGCAAGGCTGGAACAAAGGTAAGCAGGCCAAGAAACCTGCCACTGCTACCAAGACAGCATGAGATGTTGGCCCCCGATCCGGGACCGGATCTGGTGGGGGGCAGACTCTCTCTCTTCGCTCAGGCTTGGGCAAGAGATGTTCTGGATCCTTGGGCGCTAGAAATAGTCTCCCAAGGTTATCTTCTGGAATTCAAGGGGCTTCCCCCAAGGGGGAGGTTCCACAGGTCTCAATTGTCTTCAGACCACATAAAAAAACAGGCATTCTTACATTGTGTAGAAGACCTGTTAAAAATGGGAGTGATTCATCCTGTTCCATTAGGAGAACAAGGGATGGGGTTCTACTCCAATCTGTTCGTAGTTCCCAAAAAAGAGGGAACATTCAGACCAATCTTAGATCTCAAGATCCTAAACAAGTTTCTTAAGGTTCCATCGTTCAAAATGGAAACCATTCGAACAATTCTTCCTTCCATCCAGGAAGGTCAATTCATGACCACGGTGGATTTAAAGGATGCGTATCTACATATTCCTATCCACAAGGAACATCATCGGTTCCTAAGGTTCGCATTTCTGGACAAGCATTACCAGTTTGTGGCACTTCCGTTCGGATTAGCCACTGCTCCAAGAATTTTCACAAAGGTACTAGGGTCCCTTCTAGCGGTGCTAAGACCAAGGGGCATTGCTGTAGTACCTTACTTGGACGACATACTGATTCAAGCGTCGTCCCTTCCACAAGCAAAGGCTCACACGGACATTGTCCTGGCCTTTCTCAGATCTCACGGGTGGAAAGTGAACGTAGAAAAAAGTTCTCTATCTCCGTCAACAAGGGTTCCCTTCTTGGGAACAATAATAGACTCCTTAGAAATGAGGATTTTTCTGACAGAGGCCAGAAAATCAAAACTTCTAAACTCTTGTCAAATACTTCATTCTGTTCCTCTTCCTTCCATAGCGCAGTGCATGGAAGTAATAGGTTTGATGGTAGCGGCAATGGACATAGTTCCTTTTGCGCAAATTCATCTAAGACCATTACAACTGTGCATGCTCAGTCAGTGGAATGGGGACTATACAGACTTGTCTCCGACGATACAAGTAGATCAGAGGACCAGAGATTCACTCCGTTGGTGGCTGTCCCTGGACAACCTGTCACAGGGGATGAGCTTCCGCAGACCAGAGTGGGTCATTGTCACGACCGACGCCAGTCTGGTGGGCTGGGGCGCGGTCTGGGGACCCCTGAAAGCTCAGGGTCTTTGGTCTCGGGAAGAATCTCTTCTCCCGATAAATATTCTGGAACTGAGAGCGATATTCAATGCTCTCAAGGCTTGGCCTCAGCTAGCGAAGGCCAAGTTCATACGGTTTCAATCAGACAACATGACGACTGTTGCGTACATCAACCATCAGGGGGGAACAAGGAGTTCCCTGGCGATGGAAGAAGTGACCAAAATCATTCAATGGGCGGAGACTCACTCCTGCCACTTGTCTGCAATCCACATCCCAGGAGTGGAAAATTGGGAAGCGGATTTTCTGAGTCGTCAGACATTTCATCCGGGGGAGTGGGAACTCCATCCGGAAATCTTTGCCCAAATTACTCAATTGTGGGGCATTCCAGACATGGATCTGATGGCCTCTCGTCAGAACTTCAAGGTTCCTTGCTACGGGTCCAGATCCAGGGATCCCAAGGCGACTCTAGTAGATGCACTAGTAGCACCTTGGACCTTCAAACTAGCTTATGTATTCCCGCCGTTTCCTCTCATCCCCAGGCTGGTAGCCAGGATCAATCAGGAGAGGGCATCGGTGATCTTGATAGCTCCTGCGTGGCCACGCAGGACTTGGTATGCAGACCTGGTGAATATGTCATCGGCTCCACCATGGAAGCTACCTTTGAGACGAGACCTTCTTGTTCAAGGTCCGTTCGAACATCCGAATCTGGTCTCACTCCAACTGACTGCTTGGAGATTGAACGCTTGATCTTATCAAAGCGAGGGTTCTCAGATTCTGTCATTGATACTCTTGTTCAGGCCAGAAAGCCTGTAACTAGAAAAATCTACCACAAAATATGGAAAAAATATATCTGTTGGTGTGAATCTAAAGGATTCCCTTGGGACAAGGTAAAAATTCCTAAGATTCTATCCTTTCTTCAAGAAGGTTTGGAGAAAGGATTATCTGCAAGTTCTTTGAAGGGACAGATTTCTGCCTTGTCTGTGTTACTTCACAAAAGGCTGGCAGCTGTGCCAGACGTTCAAGCCTTTGTTCAGGCTCTGGTTAGAATCAAGCCTGTTTACAAACCTTTGACTCCTCCTTGGAGTCTCAATTTAGTTCTTTCAGTTCTTCAGGGGGTTCCGTTTGAACCCTTACATTCCGTTGATATTAAGTTATTATCTTGGAAAGTTTTGTTTTTGGTTGCAATTTCTTCTGCTAGAAGAGTTTCAGAATTATCTGCTCTGCAGTGTTCTCCTCCTTATCTTGTGTTCCTTGCAGATAAGGTGGTTTTGCGTACTAAACCTGGTTTTCTTCCGAAAGTTGTTTCTAACAAAAACATTAACCAGGAGATAGTCGTGCCTTCTTTGTGTCCGAATCCAGTTTCAAAGAAGGAACGTTTGTTGCACAATTTGGATGTAGTTCGTGCTCTAAAATTCTATTTAGATGCTACAAAGGATTTTAGACAAACATCTTCCTTGTTTGTTGTTTATTCTGGTAAAAGGAGAGGTCAAAAAGCAACTTCTGCCTCTCTCTCTTTTTGGATTAAAAGCATCATCAGATTGGCTTACGAGACTGCCGGACGGCAGCCTCCTGAAAGAATCACAGCTCATTCCACTAGGGCTGTGGCTTCCACATGGGCCTTCAAGAACGAGGCTTCTGTTGATCAGATATGTAAGGCAGCGACTTGGTCTTCACTGCACACTTTTACTAAATTTTACAAATTTGATACTTTTGCTTCTTCTGAGGCTATTTTTGGGAGAAAGGTTTTGCAAGCCGTGGTGCCTTCCATCTAGGTGACCTGATTTGCTCCCTCCCTTCATCCGTGTCCTAAAGCTTTGGTATTGGTTCCCACAAGTAAGGATGACGCCGTGGACCGGACACACCTATGTTGGAGAAAACAGAATTTATGTTTACCTGATAAATTACTTTCTCCAACGGTGTGTCCGGTCCACGGCCCGCCCTGGTTTTTTAATCAGGTCTGATAATTTATTTTCTTTAACTACAGTCACCACAGTATCATATGATTTCTCCTATGCAAATATTCCTCCTTTACGTCGGTCGAATGACTGGGGAAGGCGGAGCCTAGGAGGGATCATGTGACCAGCTTTGCTGGGCTCTTTGCCATTTCCTGTTGGGGAAGAGAATATCCCACAAGTAAGGATGACGCCGTGGACCGGACACACCGTTGGAGAAAGTAATTTATCAGGTAAACATAAATTCTGTTTTTCAGTAAAAGTTCTTGCATCTGCTGTGGTTTAGTCAGTAAAATATTTTGGTTCCATGCTTCCCTAAACGCACACGTCTGCTTCATCTGCAACACCTGTATAGTTTGTGTCATATTGCTGCATTTACAATATATATATATCACAACCAAACAGTTAATAATACACACAGAGAATGCATAGCTCTCCCCATGTCTGCAGTAAACCCAGCAGTGCAATTATTTAATCCCCTTGTTGCCAGTAGTAGACATAAAACAATGTTTTTAATTACTGTATTTCCAGTAACACACATAAAGCTGTGATTTAATCCACTATATCAATTAGCACACAGAATGTACCCCACTAAGTGCTATGATTTAAAGGGACAATAAAATCAAAATTAAACTTTCATGATTCAGCTAGAGCATGCAATTTTAAACAACTTTCTAATTTACTTCTATTATCTAATTTGCTAGGTTATTTTCTTATTCTTTGTTGATGACTAAACCTAGGTATGCTGATAGTTTAGGAGAATGCAGGTGTCTATAACAGTCCATACCAGCAGTGTTTGTAACTATGTATAACATTGCTATAAGCAACTTTGCAAACACCACTGCCAAATGGCTGAGGGTACATGCACACTCCTGAACTCCCCTCTTGTATTACTCTTTCTTTAACAAAGGATAGCAAGAAAACTAAGGAACATTGATAATAGAAGTAAATTGGAACTTTGCTTAAAATGTCATGTTCTATTCAATCCATTTAAGTTTCATTTTGACTTAAAGGGACACAGAACCCACATTTTTTCTTTCGTGATTCAGATAGAGCATGCGATTTTAAGCAACTTTCTAATTTTTTCCTATTATGAATTTTTCTTCGTTCTCTTGCTATCTTTATTTGAAAAAGAAGGCATCTAAGCTATTTTTTGGTTTAGAACCATGGACAGCACTTGTTTATTGGTGGGTGAATTTATCCACCAATCAGCAAGAACAAACCAGGTTGTTCACCAAAAATGGGCCGACAGCTAAACTTACATTCTTGCATTTTAAATAAAGATAGCAAGAGAATGAAGAAAAATTGATAATAGTAGTAAATTAGAAAGTTGTGTAAAATTGCATGCTCTATCTGAATAACGATGATAAAACAAGACAAAATTTTACAAACACATAAAAGAGGAATTAAGGGCCCTATTTCCGTGGGAACTTACAATCTAGAAGGGTAGGAGGTTGAGAAACAGGAGGAGAGGACTGCAAGTTTGAGAAAGATGTTAATGCAGAGTTATATTAGGGAAATGTTAGGTAAGAGAAATATTATTGAGTTGGGTGGTAGGCTTCTCTGAACAGAAAAGTCTTCAGGGAGCATTTAAAGGAAGAAAGATTAGGGCAAAGCCTGACAGCACGAGGGAGAGTGTTCCAGAGGGTAGGTGCCGCACGACAGAAGTCCTGCAGTCTAGCATGGGAAGAGGTGATAGTTGAAGATGCAAGGAGCAGCTCATTATTGGATCTTAGTGGGCGGACTGGAATATACTTGTTGATTAGAGAGGATAGGTAGTCAATATGAGGCTTAGAGTAGAGATCTGATCACTTGTATTACAGGTAACCAATATAGAGCATGGATTTAAATTCAATGTCGATTGTATTCCAGTCAGAACAGTGATTTAGCCACCTATTGCCAGTATTGCTTACAGTGCAGTTATTTCACCCCTCTATCACACATACAAAGTCAAAATCATGCACTTGGTGTGCTCTTATGAGGTGCTGAGTAGGGGATGGTGATTGGAGGAAACATAATTTATGTCTGTTTTTGACTGGCTCATCTGCCATATCCTAAGGATCAGCAATACACTACAGCTGGGTGTGTGACTTTGATTATGTGTTTAAACTCTTTGCTGGGGTTAATTGCATAGTAAAGAGATATTTTTTGTAGCAATACAGAAGATTTTATTGTTAAACTGCAATGTTCCTTTAATAAAAGTATTACATTCTCAAATCTAAACTCTCATGCAATTCTTTAGCCCCTTTAAGTTTTTTGACCTTTTCATTTACTGCTAAATACTCAGAACATTAAAAATACATTCGGCTAGATTTAGAGTTCTGCGTTAGCCGTCAAAACCAGCGTTAGAGGCTCCTAACGCTGGTTTTGGGCTACCGCTGGTATTTAGAGTCTTGTAGGTAAGGGTCTAACACTCACTTTCCAGCAGCGACTTTTCCATACCGCAGATCCCCCTACGCTAATTGCGTATCCTATCTTTTCAATGGGATCTTTCTAACGCCGGTATTTAGAGTCTTGGCTGAGGTGAGCATTAGAAATCTACCGACAAGACTCCAGCCGCAGAAAAAAGTCAGGAGTTAAGAGCTTTCTGGGCTAACGCCGGTTCATAAAGCTCTTAACTACTGTGCTCTAAAGTACACTAACACCCATAAACTACCTATGTACCCCTAAACCGAGGTCCCCCCACATCGCCGCCACTCTATTAAAATTTTTTAACCCCTAATCTGCCGACCGCACACCGCCGCCACCTACGTTATCCCTATGAACCCCTAATCTGCTGCCCCTAACACCGCCGACCCCTATATTATATTTATTAACCCCTAATCTGCCGCCCCCAACGTCGCCTCCACCTACCTACAATTATTAACCCCTAATCTGCCGACCGGACCTCACTGCTACTATAATAAAGTTATTAAACCCTAATCCGCCTCACTCCCGCCTCAATAACCCTATAATAAATAGTATTAACCCCTAATCTGCCCTCCCTAACATCGCCGACACCTAACTTCAAGTATTAACCCCTAATCTGCCGACCGGACCTCGCCGCTTCTCTAATAAATATATTAACCCCTAAAGCTAAGTCTAACCCTAACCCTAACACCCCCCTAAGTTAAATATAATTTAAATCTAACGAAATAAATTAACTCTTATTAAATAAATTATTCCTATTTAAAGCTAAATACTTACCTGTAAAATAAACCCTAATATAGCTACAATATAAATAATAATTATATTTTAGCTATTTTAGGATTAATATTTATTTTACAGGCAACTTTGTATTTATTTTAACCAGGTACAATAGCTATTGTCAGGTTAGGAAATGTCCAGAAGAAGACCCAAATGCTAGGGCGAACTTAAACAACACCCTTGCACTCTGAGTTTAATCCAGGACGTGACCCCACGACAACCTCCAAAAAACAAAGTACTCACGATATGGAGCAGGGTTAGCCTGTGCCAAAGTAATTCATGATATCAGCCAGATAGACTTCTGAATAAGGAACTGGTTTCAGGAAATGTCTTCCACAGTATCAGGAGAGCAGGGATAGTCCACTTATACTCAGACAGAAGAAGGGTAAAACAGGAAACAGTTAATAATGCAGGAGTAGGTCATTTGTCATCAGGCAGTCTGAAGGTTAACACTGTGTAGACTGTCTTTGCAGAGTATGCAACAGGTAATCAGACAGTTTGAGGGTTAACACTGAGTAGACAGTCTTTGCAGAGTATGCAACAGGTAATCAGGCAGTTTGAGAGTTAACACTGTGTAGACAGTCTTTGCAGAGTATGCAACAGGTAATCAGGCAGTTTGAGGGTAAACACTTGTGTAGTCAGAACTTGCAGAATTAACAACATGTAATCAGGTAGTTTGAAGGTTAACACTGTGTTGTCAGAACTTGCAGAGATAGCAACAGGTAAGCTGGTAGTTTGAAGGTTAACACAGATTAATCAGTACTTGTTGAGATTGGCAACAGGATATCAAGCAGTTTGAAGGTTTACACTGAATAATTGTATTTGCAGCGTTTGGAAACAGGTAAACATGCAGATTGAAGTTTTCACAGAAATAACAGTATTTGAATAGTTTGGCAGTACACAGAGTAGTCTGAATATGCAGGGTTTGCAGCAGGTAAACAGGAAGTTTGAAAGATTCACAAAACAAACAGTACTTGCATTGTTTGGAGACAGGTAATCAGGAGGTTGAAGGTTAATCCAGCATAGTAAATCCTTGAAGAGATTGGCAACCGAAAAGCAGCAGTTAGAGAGATTCCTCAGCGAAATCCTATCAGAAGCCAAAACGTTAACAAACAAACTGGCACTGGAGAAACAGGAAGCCAAGAATAAAAAGCCTGGTTGTGACATCATCAGGAAGGGGTGGCTCAGACACCTGTCAATCAAGCACACAGAGAGGACTGCAGAGCTTCCCAGCAGCTGAGCGTGACAGTGCCCCCTCCTCAAGGACCCCTCCGGGGGACCCGACCGGGCCTGGCAGGGTATTTCTTGTGAAAAGACTTGACAAGAACTGGAGCATGAACATGAGAGGCCGGTTCCCAAGATCGTTCAGAGATAGGATAACCCTTCCAATGGACCAGGTAGTACAGCCGATTGCCCCGTAGCTTGGAATCGAGAATCTGGCTGACTTCAAACTCAGAAGTTCCCTCTACGGAAAGTGGAGGAGGTGGTTTACTCTTGATAGAGTACCGATTGTAGATGACTGGCTTGAGTAGGGAGACATGAAACACTGGATGGATCTTGAGAGTCTTGGGTAAGGCCAGGCGGTATGCAGAAGAACAAACTCTGGAAACAATTCGAAAAGGTCCAATGTACTTAGGACCCAACTTGGTACAAGGTTGTTTTAGACGTATGAATCTGGTGGATAAAAATACTCTGTCTCCAGTACTAAGTAAAGGAGCCTTGCACCTTCTGCGATCAGCATATTTCTTATGTCTTAAGGAAGAAGATAGTAGATTTTGACGAATGAGTTGCCAGTGCTTACTGAGATTTTTCACTGTACGATCTGCTCCAGGGACTTCAGTAGAACTGGTAATCATAGCAAAGGTTCTAGGTTCAAATCCATAAGCTGCCTTAAAGGGAGAGGTCTGTAATGAGGCGTTATAACGTGAGTTGTGAGCTAATTCCGCCAACGGCAATAACTGAGACCAGTTGGAGTGGTGATGGTCTACATAATGTCTTAGAAAAGATTCCAAGGCTTGATTTACACGCTCAGTCTGTCCGTTGGATTGAGGATGGTGTGCAGTAGAAAGTGATATGTTGATTCCGAAGTGTTTACAAAAAGACCTCCAAAATTTGGAAACAAATTGGACTGCACAATCTGAGACTATGTCAGTGGGAAAACCATGTAAACGAGATATATGTAGAACAAAGAGTTCAGAAAGTCTTTGAGCTGAAGGCAAGCCTGGAAGAGGTATGAAGTGAGCAGACTTGGAGAACCGATCCACCACTACCCAAATGGTCGTATTTCCAGCAGAAACAGGAAGATCTGTAACAAAGTCCATGGATAAGTGAGACCAAGGGTAATGAGGAATAGGAAGAGGGTGTAATAGACCAAACGGTCGATGAGAAGATTGTTTGTTCGAAGCACAAGAACTACAAGCAGCAATATAATCCTTAACATCCCTCCTCATAGTGGACCACCAAACATGCTGCTTCAGTTTCCACAATGTATTGGTTATTCCCGGATGACCTGCTGAAATGTTGTCATGAGCCCAACGTAGAAGCTTAAGACGTAATCCTTTGGGTACATACAGGATACCAGAAGGTAGTTTGCAAGAAGATGGTACCCGGACTTGAGCAGCATGTAAAGCCTGTACTGGAAAAGAGGATACTTGAGCCAAAACTTTGACTGGACGTAGTATAGGTTCTGAATCCAATGGAGAAGGTTCAGAAGATTGGAACTGCCTAGATAAAGCATCTGCCTTGGAATTTTTTGAACCAGGAACATAGGAAAGTACAAAATTAAACCTGGAGAAGAACAAGGCCCACCGAGCCTGACGAGGATTGAGACGTGTAGCTGTTTGGAGGTATAAAAGATTCTTGTGATCTGTCAGAATGAAAAAAGGTTGACTGGTACCCTCTAACCAATGCCTCCATTCATCCAAAGCTAATTTTATAGCCAAAAGCTCCTTATTGCCCACATCATAATTTAACTCGGCAGGATTGAATTTTTTAGAAAAGAACGCCACAGGGTGTATCTTGCTGGTAGTCGGATCACGTTGGGAGAGAACAGCTCCAGCTGCTATAGAGGAAGCGTCAACTTCCAAAATAAACTGGAAATCAGGAATTGGATGACTGAGAAGAGGTGCAGAAGAAAATGCTGATTTTAGCGTTTCAAAAGCCTGTACTGCTGAAGAGGACCAGTTCTTACAATTTTGCCCTTTCTTAGTAAGAGAAGTGAGTGGAGACGTGATGTCAGCAAAGTTCTTTATAAACTTTCTATAGTAATTGGCAAAGCCAAGAAACCTCTGCAGGGATTTGAGAGTAGTTGGTCTGGGCCAGTCCTTGATAGCCGACAGTTTAGCAGGATCCATCTCAAAACCTGATTCAGAAATGATATACCCCAAAAAGGGGATGGAACTCTGATGAAAAGAGCATTTCTCCAATTTAGCGAACATGGAATTGTCTCGTAACCTCTGAAGAACCAGTCTTACATGATGTACATGTTCCTGTAATGTTTTTGAATAGATTAGAATGTCATTGAGGTAAATGATAACAAATTGATTTAGATAATCTCTGAAGATTTCGTTGACAAAGTGCTGAAATACTGCTGGTGCATTGCACAATCCAAATGGCATTACTAGATACTCGTAGTGACCAAATCTAGTGTTAAATGCCGTTTTCCATTCATCTCCTTTACGGATTCTGACCAGATTGTAGGCCCCACGGAGATCTAACTTGGAAAAAATAGAAGCACCTTGAAGACGATTGAATAACTCAGAAATGAGCGGCAGAGGATAGCTGTTTTTGATTCAAGGCTCGATAATCAATACAGGGACGAAGACCTCCATCTTTTTTCCCAATGAAGAAAAAACCTGCACCCACAGGTGAAGAGGAAGGACGAATGAATCCTCTGGCTAAGTTGTCCTTTATGTATTCCTCAAGAGAGACATTTTCTTGACGAGAGAGGGGATAGGTCCTTCCCTTATGTAGAGGAGCCCCTGAATACAATTCGATAGGACAGTCAAATATCCGGTGTGGAGGTAACGTCTCAGCCTCTTTTTTAGAAAACACATCACAAAAGGCATGATAGTAATTGGGCAATGATTCAGGAACTTCCACCATAGCTACGACAGGACAGGATGGTTTAGAGGGATTTTGCAGGCAATGTTTGAAACAGGTAGTTCCCCAGGAAATAAGTTCTCCTTTAGACCATGAGAAAACTGGATCATGAAGCTGCAACCAAGGTAACCCCAGAATCAATGGTATGTGGGGAGAAGAAATGACATAAAAACGAATAATTTCAGAATGAAGTATGCCCACAGTCAAAAGAAGAGGAATGGTAGAATGTTGTATGATACCAGTACCTAGAGGCTGTCCACTGACAGTAGTTACCTTAATTAACTGTTTCTTGGCTTGAAGAGGAATCCTGAGAGAGTCAGCAAAGTTTGAATCAATGAATACTCCAGAAGCTCCAGAATCGATGAGAGCTTGTGCTCGAAACTTGGTGTTTCCAAAAGAGATAGTTACAGGAACAAAAAGTTTAGAATTGAGGGAAGACATGGGATTCTGGCTTAACTCTGTCCCTCTATCAAAAGTTAAGCCTTGGCTTTTACTGGCCGGATAGGACAGTCCTTCAGTAAATGTCCTTTGGTACCACAATACAGACATAACCCAAGAGTACGCCTTCTATGGCGTTCAGCTTCTGACAATTTAATAGCTCCTACTTCCATGGGTTCCACAGACTCAGGAGATTGGGAATTATTATTAGAAAGACTTGAGGTTCGAATAGGAGGACGAAAAGAAGATTTAACAAAGGATCTCAGATTCCTATCTCTCTCCTGAAGACGTTCAGAATGCCGGGCGTCAAGAGTAATACATAAATTGATAAGACCCTCCAATGAATCAGGGAGTTCCCGAAATACAAGTTCATCCTTAAGGCGTTTGCAAAGTCCTTTGCGAAAGGCTGCCCGTAAGGCTCCATGGTTCCAATCAGTTTCTGCGGCTAAAGTCCTGAATTCAATAGCATATTGAGCTACCGAAAGGGATCCCTGTCTCAGATCCAACAATCCTGCCTCAGCAGCTGCAGACCGCCCAGGCTTGTCAAAAACAGAAGAAAAAATGGACACAAATAATTCCACATCCTGTAGTAACGGATCATTCTTCTCTAAAAGAGGGAAAAACCAGGCTAGAGCCTTACCCTTCAAGAGAGAAATAATAAAGGTGATTTTGGAAGTAGAATTGGAAAAACTTGAGGATTGTTTCTGAAGTGTAAACGACACTGATTAAGGAATCCACGGCATTCTTCAGGATTACCGTCATATTTATCTGGAAGTGGGATTTGTGGTATATTCTGTCCAACAGTTTGAGGTGGATTAAAGACAGCATTGGTGCTAGTAGCAGTGGCAGCAGGAGTCACCGTCGCTTGAGAAGGAGCGGAGAGGTTATGTAGCAGAGCAGTAATCTGGTCAAGCTTGGAATCCAAAGATTGCAAATGAGCAGAATGATTTCCTAGAAGTTGTCCTTGTAGAGCCACAGCCCTGGATAACTCGTCAGGGTCCATATTATGGCCAGTTTGTACTGTCAGGTTAGGAAATGTCCAGAAGAAGACCCAAATGCTAGGGCGAACTTAAACAACACCCTTGCACTCTGAGTTTAATCCAGGACGTGACCCCACGACAACCTCCAAAAAACAAAGTACTCACGATATGGAGCAGGGTTAGCCTGTGCCAAAGTAATTCATGATATCAGCCAGATAGACTTCTGAATAAGGAACTGGTTTCAGGAAATGTCTTCCACAGTATCAGGAGAGCAGGGATAGTCCACTTATACTCAGACAGAAGAAGGGTAAAACAGGAAACAGTTAATAATGCAGGAGTAGGTCATTTGTTATCAGGCAGTCTGAAGGTTAACACTGTGTAGACTGTCTTTGCAGAGTATGCAACAGGTAATCAGGCAGTTTGAGGGTTAACACTGAGTAGACAGTCTTTGCAGAGTATGCAACAGGTAATCAGGCAGTTTGAGAGTTAACACTGTGTAGACAGTCTTTGCAGAGTATGCAACAGGTAATCAGGCAGTTTGAGGGTAAACACTTGTGTAGTCAGAACTTGCAGAATTAACAACATGTAATCAGGTAGTTTGAAGGTTAACACTGTGTTGTCAGAACTTGCAGAGATAGCAACAGGTAAGCTGGTAGTTTGAAGGTTAACACAGATTAATCAGTACTTGTTGAGATTGGCAACAGGATATCAAGCAGTTTGAAGGTTTACACTGAATAATTGTATTTGCAGAGTTTGGAAACAGGTAAACATGCAGATTGAAGTTTTCATAGAAATAACAGTATTTGAATAGTTTGGCAGTACACAGAGTAGTCTGAATATGCAGGGTTTGCAGCAGGTAAACAGGAAGTTTGAAAGTTTCACAAAACAAACAGTACTTGCATTGTTTGGAGACAGGTAATCAGGAGGTTGAAGGTTAATCCAGCATAGTAAATCCTTGAAGAGATTGGCAACCGAAAAGCAGCAGTTAGAGAGATTCCTCAGCGAAATCCTATCAGAAGCCAAAAAGTTAACAAACAAACTGGCACTGGAGAAACAGGAAGCCAAGAATAAAAAGCCTGGTTGTGACATCATCAGGAAGGGGTGGCTCAGACACCTGTCAATCAAGCACACAGAGAGGACTGCAGAGCTTCCCAGCAGCTGAGCGTGACAGCTATTAAATAGTTCATAACTATTTAATAGTTACCTAGTTAAAATAATTACAAAATTACCTGTAAAATAAATCCTAACCTAAGTTACAATTAAACCTAACACTACACTATCAATAAATTAATTAAATAAAATACCTACAATGATCTACAATTAAACCTAACACTACACTATCAAATTAATTAAATACAATACCTACAAATAAATACAATTAAATAAACTAACTAAAGTACAAAAAATAAAAAAGAACTAAGTTACAAAAAATAAAAAAATATTTACAAACATTAGAAAAATATTACAACAATTTTAAACAAATTACACCTACTCTAAGCCCCCTAATAAAATAACAAAGCCCCCCAAAATAAAAAAATGCCCTACCCTATTCTAAAATTAAAATAGAAAAGCTCTTTTACCTTACCAGCCCTTAAAAGGGCATTTTGAGGGGCATGCCCCAAAGAATTCAGCTCTTTTGCCTGGAAAAAAAACATACAATACCCCCCCACCAACATTACAACCCACCACCCACATACCCCTAATCTAACCCAAACCCCCCTTAAATAAACCTAACACTAAGCCCCTGAAGATCTCCCTACCTTATCTTCACCACACCGGGTATCACCGATCCGTCCAGGCTCCGATGTCTTGATCCAAGCCCAAGCGGGGGCTGAAGACGTCCATCCTCCGGCTGAAGTCTTGATCCAAGCCCAAGCGGGGGCTGAAGACGTCCATCCTCCGGCTGAAGTCTTGATCCAAGCGGCGGCTGAAGAATTCCATCATCGGGCAGAAGTCTTCATCCTATCTGGGCAGAAGAGGAGATCCGGACCGGCAAACATCTTCATCCAAGTGGCATCTTCTATCTTCTTCCATCCGATGACGAGCAGCTCCATCTTCAAGACCTCCGGCTCGGATCCATCCTCTTCTTCCGATGTCCTAAAACAGAATGAAGGTTCCTTTAAGGGACGTCATCCAAGATGGCGTCCCTCGAATTCCGATTGGCTGATAGGATTTTATCAGCCAATCGGAATTAAGGTAGGAAAATTCTGATTGGCTGATGGAATCAGATTGAGCTCGCATTCTATTGGCTGTTCCGATCAGCCAATAGAATGCGAGCTCAATCTGATTGGCTGATTGGATCAGCCAATCGGATTGAACTTGAATCTGATTGGCTGATTCCATCAGCCAATCAGAATTTTCCTACCTTAATTCCGATTGGCTGATAGAATCCTATCAGCCAATCGGAATTCAAGGGACGCCATCTTGGATGACGTCCCTTAAAGGAACCTTCATTCTGTTTTAGGACGTCGGAAGAAGAGGATGGATCCGCGCCGGAGGTCTTGAAGATGGAGCCGCTCGTCATCGGATGGAAGAAGATAGAAGATGCCGCTTGGATGAAGATGTTTGCCGGTCCGGATCTCCTCTTCTGCCCGGATAGGATGAAGACTTCTGCCCGATGATGGAATTCTTCAGCCGCCGCTTGGATCAAGACTTCAGCCGGAGGATGGACGTCTTCAGCCCCCGCTTGGGCTTGGATCAAGACTTCAGCCGGAGGATGGACGTCTTCAGCCCCCGCTTGGGCTTGGATCAAGACATCGGAGCCTGGATGGATTGGTGATACCCGGTATGGTGAAGATAAGGTAGGGAGATCTTCAGGGGCTTAGTGTTAGGTTTATTTAAGGGGGGTTTGGGTTAGATTAGGGGTATGTGGGTGGTGGGTCACTGGGTTGTAATGTTGGTGGGGGGGTATTGTATGTTTTTTTTCCCAGGCAAAAGAGCTGAATTCTTTGGGGCATGCCCCGCAAAAGGCCCTTTTAAGGGCTGGTAAGGTAAAAGAGCTTTTCTATTTTAATTTTAGAATAGGGTAGGGCATTTTTTTATTTTGGGGGGCTTTGTTATTTTATTAGGGGGCTTAGAGTAGGTGTAATTAGTTTAAAATTGTTGTAATATTTTTCTAATGTTTGTAAATATTTTTTTATTTTTTGTAACTTAGTTCTTTTTTATTTTTTGTACTTTAGTTAGTTTATTTCATTGTATTTATTTGTAGGTATTGTATTTAATTAATTTATTGATAGTGTAGTGTTAGGTTTAATTGTAGATAATTGTAGGTATTTTATTTAATTAATTTATTGATAGTGTAGTGTTAGGTTTAATTGTAACTTAGGTTAGGATTTATTTTACAGGTAATTTTGTAATTATTTTAACTAGGTAACTATTAAATAGTTATGAACTATTTAATAGCTATTGTACCTGGTTAAAATAAATACAAAGTTGCCTGTAAAATAAATATTAATCCTAAAATAGCTACAATATAATTATAATTTATATTGTAGCTATATTAGGGTTTATTTTACAGGTAAGTATTTAGCTTTAAATAGGAATAATTTATTTAATAAGAGTTAATTTATTTTGTTAGATTTAAATTATATTTAATTTAGGGGGGTATTAGTGTTAGGGTTAGATTTAGCTTTAGGGGTTAATAAATTTATTAGAGTAGTGGTGAGGTCCGGTCGGCAGATTAGGGGTTAATACTTGAAGTTAGGTGTCGGCGATGTTAGGGAGAGCAGATTAGGGATTAATACTATTTATTATAGGGTTATTGAGGCGGGAGTGAGGCGGATTAGGGGTTAATAACTTTATTATAGTAGCGGTGAGGTCCGGTCGGCAGATTAGGGGTTAATAATTGTAGGTAGGTGGAGGTGACGTTGGGGGCGGCAGATTAGGGGTTAATAAATATAATATAGGGGTCGGCGGTGTTAGGGGCAGCAGATTAGGGGTTCATAGGGATAACGTAGGTTGCGGCGGTGTACGGAGCGGCAGATTAGGGGTTAAAAAAATATGCAGGTGTCAGCGATAGCGGGGGCGGCAGATTAGGGGTTAATAAGTGTAAGGTTAGGGGTGTTTAGACTCGGGGTACATGTTAGAGTGTTAGGTGCAGACATAGGAAGTGTTTCCCCATAGGAAACAATGGGGCTGCGTTAGGAGCTGAACGCTGCTTTTTTGCAGGTGTTAGGTTTTTTTTCAGCTCAAAATGCCCCATTGTTTTCTATGGGGGAATCGTGCACGAGCACGTTTTTGAAGCTGGCCGCGTCCGTAAGCACCGCTGGTATGGAGAGTTGCAGTGGCAGTAAATATGCTCTACGCTCCCTTTTTGGAGCCTAACGCAGCCCTTCTGTGAACTCTAAATACCAGCGGTATTTAAAAGGTGCGGGGGAAAAAAAGCCAGCGTTAGATACGCGGGTCGTTACCGACAAAACTCTAAATCTAGCCGATTGTTTGTGCAGATTTACTAAGCTAAAACCTTTTTTCTATTTATATAATTAAATGGGAAAATTTATATTGAAAGATATGCAGACTAAATGTATCATACAGTGTCCTCATATTCATTTTGCTTTACACTAATTAAAATGAGTTGGCTTGTCTGGGCAACTTGGATGCATGATTATGGAAATTATTGTTTATATTGGCACTGTTATTCAGTGCTGTATTTGTAATATTAATTTAAATGCTGAATTTCTTTATCTCCCTCTTTCATTTTTATATTTTGATTTTTAACTCTAGTAGAAAATCCATGCATTTCACTTTTCCTGTTATTTTTAAAGGGATAATAAACACCAAAAATGCTATTGTTTAAAAGGATAGATAACTTTATTTACCATTCCCCAGTTCAGCATAACCAACACTGTTATAGAAATATACTTTTTACCTCTGTAATTACCTTGTATCTAAGCTTCTGTAGACTGCCCCTCATCTCAGATCTTTTGACATACTTGCATTTCAGGCAATTAGTGCTGACTCTTAAATAACTCCACGTGCGTGAGCACAATGTTATTTATATGAAACACGTGAACTAACGCCCTCTAGCTGTGAAAAACTGTCAAATGTTTTCAAAGAACAGGCGGCCTTCAAGATCTTACAAATTAGTATATGAGCCTACCTAGGTTTAGCTTTCACCTTAGAATACCAAGAGAGCAAAGCAAATTTGAAGATAAAAGTAAATTGGAAAGTTGCTCTATCTGAATCATGAAAAATTAATTTGGGCTTTACTATCCCTTTAATTCTTGCATAGAATGGTACTTGTGCAAATCATGTTTTGAATCTATGGCCTCGATTTATTAAATGTCGAGCATACATGATTCACTATAGTGAATCATGCCTGCTGCATCTGGACATAAGCTGTCCGCATTTATCATTCTACAAGCATTTCACAATAAGTGCTTGTGCAATGGCGCCCCCTTCTCACTGGCAACCAATCAGCCGCAAGCAGGGGCTGTCAATCATCCATATAGTATCAGATAGGTATGATTTCAATCCGCCTTCTTTTAGGTGGTTGAGAGGTAAAGGAGCAACGGTCTTATGACTGCTGCTTCCTAGCTCGACTTAAATGATTGGCCTCCTAAGCAGCATCCACTGCTTGATAAATGGAGCCCTATGTATATAGGGTGGACTGTAGCCAATAGCCGTTAACACAGTCACTGAGAAAACTAAGGGACATAAAAATGCAAAAAGAAAATGTTCTGATATGTTATATGCAGGTGATAGTGCAATAGTAAAATGTTCTATGTGTTTAACCCCTGAAAAGGGGGTTAAACACATAGTTAAAGGGACAGAAAACCCAATTTTTTTATTTCATGATTTAGATAGAGCATACAATTTTAAACAACGTTTTGATTTACTTCTATCATCTCATTTGCTTTGTTCTTTTGGTATCCTTTGTAGAAAATCATACCTAGGTAGGCTCAAGAGCAGCAATGAACTACTAGGAGCTAGCTGCTAATTGGTGTTTACACACATTTGCCTCTTGTTATTGGCTCACCCTATGTGTTCAGCTAGCTCCCAGTATTGCATTGATACTGTTTCATCAAAGGATTCCAAGAGAATAAAGCAAAGCGGATAATAGAAGTAAATTGGAAAGTTGCTTAAAATTGTATGTTCTATTTGATTCATGAAAAAAAAATTAGGGGTTTTATCTCCCTTTAAAGTGAACTTTAGAGTACTACTGGGAGCTAGCTGAACACCTATGGTAAACCAGTGACAAGAGGCACATGTGTGTAGCCACCAATCAACAGCTAGCTCCCAGTAGTGCACTGGTGCCCCTGACATATGGGGCGAGATTACATATGCGGTGCAGGCTTCAGCGTAATTGCTGAAACCCGCGCCGCCCATAATTTCACCTCGCACATCGGTGAATCACATAGACCCTGCCGGCAGTTTATAAAGTGGCGTAAGTCGGATAAACTAGCGATGTGCAGAAATGTGCGTAAATACAAATTTCTGGAGTCGCCAGTGACTTACGGCACTTTAGAAACTGCCGGCGCCTAAGAAAATAAAAAAAAAGTTAAATCTCTGGTAAAAGTCTAACCTGCCTTCCAAAAATAAAGCTGACACGTCAAAACCCCTATATCCACCATCACCCCCATATCGAAACTATTAATAAATGTATTAACCCCTAAACCGACAACCCCCACAATGCAATATGCCTAAATAAACTATTAACCCCTATTCTGCCATTCACCCACATTGCAGTCTACCTAATAAAAGTATTATCCCCTAAACCGCCAAACCCCCACATCGCAATAAACCTAATTAATCTATTAACCCCTAAACCGTTAAACCCCCAGATCGCAATAAATAATAAACCAAATTATTATAAATAAAATAAATTAAACCTAATCCCTATGGAAATAAAAAGCCCCCCCAAAATAAAACACCCCCTAATCTAATACTAAACTACCAATAGCCCTTAAAAAGACTTTTTGTAGGGCATTGCCCTAAGTTAAACAGCTTTTTTGCATTAAACCCCCCCACCCATCAAACCCCCCAAAATAAAAAAAAATAAAACTAAAAAACCGAAGCTATTAAAGGAGCATTTGTATGGGCATTGCCCTTAAAAGGGCATTCAGCTCTTTTACTGCCCTTAAAATTCCCTATTCTAAAAAAAACAAAATCCTAACTCTAACCCCCAAATAGGTACTCACCGTTCCTGAAGTCCGGCGGAGAAAGTCTTCTTTCAAGCGGTGAAGTATTCTTCGTACGATCACCGCCGCACACTGAGGATTGAATTTAAGGTACGCTTTTAAATATGGGGTATCTTGCATTCCTATTGGCTTATTTGATTCTTCAAATTCAAATCAGCCAATAGGATGAGAGCTACTGAAATCCCATTGACTGATTTGAACAGCTAATAGGATTTCAGTAGCTCTCATCATTTTGGCTGATTTGAATTTGAAGAATCAAATCAGCCAATAGGAATGCAAGGTAACCCAAATTTAAAAGCGTACCTTGAATTCAATCCTCAGTGTGCGGCGGTGATCGTATGAAGAGGATCTCAACGCTCAATGGCTCCGCAGTTGTCGATCTTCTGTTCCGTGCTCATCTCCGCTCCATGTCGGCTTGGTCCTGGATGAAGATAGAAGACGTCGCCGCGATGGAAGAAGATATCGCCGCTTGGAAGACGACTTCACCGCTTGGAAGAAGACTCTCTCCGCTGGACTTCAGGAATGGTGAGTACCTATTTGGGGGTAGTCGAGGTTAAAATGGAGTAAAATTTTTCCATTTTCACTGCTTAAATCCTTGTGCTGAATATGCGATACCGATTTGCAACGTGGTTCTATGTTAGCTTATGGGAGTAAAATTGCGTGCGACGGGTGAAATATACGCGTCACATTTATATGCGGCGCCATATATGTGATAGCAAAACTGCATAAAAACCAGCGTTGCTGACTTTTGCGGGCAAGGCGGCATATGCAAACTTGCCCATGGTTTTCAACAATGATACCAAAACAACAAAGTAAATTTGCTAATAGAAGTTAATTGAAAAGTCTCTTAAAATAGCAGGGTCTATCTAAATCAAGAAACATTTATTTTAACTTCTGGCTCCCAAATCTGCTGTCATTAATGGACATTATTGAATGTTCTCCGGCTTCCACTACTAGGTATAAAGGGTCAAATTGCTCTATTACAATTAGTATTACAAAATGTAAAACATGTAAAGCACATTCACATTTAATTAAACAATATTCATGTTTAAGAATTCTGCTGGCTCTGATGTAAAAGGTGGAATGTGTGAGTATAGATTACCACTGGCGCTTATCTTGATAAAGCCCCCAGAGGGTGAAACGCGTAGAATTTACTCCAGACTTTTGTACTACAACGTTTTAAAAACTCCTACAAGCTGCGATCCAGCCCCTCAAGTGGACTCTTTAATTTCCATGATTTAGGAGCAAAAGCCATAAGGAGGACCAAGGATATGATCAGCTATAAATTGGAGAACAGTATTTTATTTCTACAACAGTGGATCTCCAACATTGCGCTCATATGTGCAGAAGAAAAGTTCTAACAGTTGCAATTTAAACATCTTGTTAAGGATTACCTACATCTCCACACGCTAACATCCAGCGTGCACCGTCACAGCCTATCAAAAGAGAGGTGTGACCTCCAACTACCAATCAAAAACGGAGGCTTGTTGTTTTTCATATTAAGCCGCGAAGGAGCAAAACATAGAAGGACGCTCACAGAAGCATTACATCGGCTCAGAAACACTTCCGATTCTCAACGGACACTTGTAAAATACCTTACAGTTTGCCAAATAACTTTTATACACATAAGGTGGCTATTTGTTTCAAGTTTTATATTTAAAAGACCATCTTTTGTTAGGCCATTTGACCTAAAGAATCACTTATAGGGAGACGTCCCTATGTTTTATATGTTTTATTTGCAATTTATTTTATGAATCTTAATGTTATTAGTATATGTCAAAAGTTAATCTAGTTCATTAAACAAACTTTTATCTATTTTTATCATCTTTATTTACGGACATATAAACATCACCTACAAACACAGCTATATCAATTACTATTCCCTGAATTTATTGTTTCACTAAGCTCCACGAACACTTATTTACACCACCATATCCCTTTAAACCAATATAAAAGACACGCTTTACGGACAGCATTTAAATTGTCTGTATTCACAGATACTTTTATTATCTCAAGGAAAACACCTTCTAATGGTCCACACACAAGGACTCAAATATTAAACCCGATGGCATAGACCCTTAGACATCTTTATCTTTCTACCTCTGTTGATTTGAGACAAAACAGATTCACATGAGACAAATCAGATTAACATAAAATATCCCCTTTTTTTCACTTAGATAAGTCACATTCTGTTGGTAGTGTAAATCCTAGCTTAAACTATAAGCACCAGTGGTAATCTATACTCACACATTCTATCTTAACCTAAACTACTGAGGAGGAGTAGTTTTCCCATCCACCAGGCATTTAGGATTTTCTAGTAAGCGCCAACCCTCTTTTCACTTTATCTCTGATGTAAAAGGTACCTATAGATATGAATATATCATTTAAATCCTTAAATAATCCTTAAATATTATTTATTAAGGGGACATTAAAGTCAAAATTAAACGTTCATGATTCAGATAGAGCCTGAAATCTAAACAACTTTTCAATTCACTTCTCTAATTTGTGTCTAATTATTGAGAACTTAAAATTGTACTTGCTCCCTAAAGTGGCCAAACAGAAAATTCTCAAATTTAAAAACTTAAAAGAACATGAAACCCAAAATATTTCCTTCATGATTTAGATAGAGCATACAATTGTAACTTTCCAATTTACTTCTATTATCTAATTTATTTAGTTCTCGTATCGTTGCTTTTTATTTTTTTTTAAAGCATACTTATGTACGCTCAGAGCAGGGATCTCGATGCTGATAGGTGCCTGGACGTATTTGTTGCTCATTCAACAATTAAATTAAGAGAATGAAGCAAATTTGGAAATAAGTAAACTGGAAATTTATTTACAAAAAGTATGCACTTTCTGAATCATAAAAAAAATTGGATTTCATATTCCTTTAAACTATAGATTTTGCTTTTTAGCCTCGATTGTGGGACTAAGCACAATGCTTTCACAAAATCAAGAGGTGATTAATGTCCCTTTAATTCCTATAGCATAGTGGCACCCTATTTTCATGAGCCCTTTTTTCTTATTTATTTATATTTTTACACAAATCTAATCCATAATGGGTTCTGAATACTTCTAATAATAATTAGTATTTCCAGAACATCTGCCATCCACCTCAGTAGCGAAAGCTAACACAAATTATAGTGTAAAATTTCATTTAATTGAAGTTTGTAATTAGTGTTGAAATTAAGAAGCAGTTTCTATACAAGAGAGTTTCAGATGATGCACACAAAATGTTTATGTAGAAAGAATATGTATCCAGTGGGAACACATGGGAATGGAGTTCCTGCACTATTTTTGCAGGAGGAACTAAGTTCCTCCTGGACAAAGAACAGAAATGCTTCAGTAAACACTGCTGCTGCTGGTGGGAGGAGCTGGAGGACAGTCTGGTTAGAGGGATAGTGAGATTCTCTAGTAATGGGCAGTAACACTTCCTACAATACACTAAATGCAAGCCTGTCAGCGGTCCTGCTGTGTTATCACCCCGCACTGTGTGGAACACATGGTGCTTACATTTCTATGTGGCTTGATCTGGGGTTATTTAGCTCCCCTCAGCAGAAATATGACTATTGCACCTTAAGTAGTTGAGTCTCTGTGACAGAGGAATAGTCTTGAGTTGCTGTCAGACACGGAGGTCTCAGCCCGTCCTGGAACGGAAGGAGAGGGGAGGAAGGAGGGTTTGAGGAACTGAAGCTAAGCTGGCTATGCACCATGTGAGTTAAAAGAAAAGTATGGACACCCTGGACCTTGACATTAAATTGGGGTTCATGTGTGTCTAGTTTAGTTATTTTAAAATTGTTTTTAAAAACATTCAGTGTTTCACCAAAGAAAAAAATGTGCTCATCAAGCAGGGAAGAGTCATGTCCTTCTAACTTCCTGCTTTCACTCTTATTAGAATTCCTTTTAATTCTTAAAGAGATAGCTGGGGTGAGATTTACAAGAGAAATACATGTATACACACAAAGAAAAATAGTCCTTACAATTAAAGTTTTAAAGTAGGATAAGCCCAATTACTTTATTTTATACAACAATAGTATGTGCAGTCTGTTTATCTAAGTTGGTATCTGAATGTCTATTAATTTATGGTCAGCAGGCCATATTCTCTGCAGAATGCTGACCTGTGCAAAATAATGTATTTGCTGCAGATTCAACCTTACCAGTTTCATCCCAAAGTACAAGTGACCTGTTTTGCTTTAAATGTTACTATGCCCTCTTGCCTCCTACTTTCTCTGCCAGTGTTATTTGCCTCATATTTCGGGCCAGATTATGAGTGGAGCACAAACATTTGCGATGTTGGGCCAGATTACAAGCAGAGCGCTAAATATCACTTGAATGCAGGCGATATTAGCGCTCCACTATGTAATCCCAGCGCACAACAATAATGTGCTCTGGTATTCCAAGTTAATCAAAAGGTGAACACGAGCTAGGAGGCATTGCGCTCATAGGAGCGTGCTTCCATAGACATCTATGTCTGTGACAGCATCAGAACCTTGGGCAGCAATGGGTAACATTTTTGAATATACTGTATATGTATTTGACTATATATATATATATATATATATATATATATATATTTGTGTTACTATGTGTATATACATATATTAGCACCTAAATATATATCTATATAATCATATACATATACAGTATATTTACATTGTTATCTATGGGAACACACAGTTCCCATAGATCGCAATGTAAAGGTACTTTTCAGTGCCGTTTTTATTCTTACACACCACTTTGTCTGAGGAAGGGGAGTGTCTGATCCCCGAAACATAACGCAAATAATAAAATATAAACTTAATACAAGTCCAGAGATTGCGGATACTTTGTTTTGGTGTATGTGTGTATGTATATATATATATATATGTATGTATGTATGTGTGTATGTCGGGCCGCCATCAGGGGGTGACAGGGGTGACTCCTGTCAGGGGCCCAATGAGCCAGGGGGGCCCCATGAGGCAAGAACTAAAAAAAAAAAATTTTTTTTTTTTTTTTAATTTTGGCAGCCACCAGTGGGTACTATAGCAGAGTGCTAATTGAGCATGGGAAATGTTATTACAAGGAGTAAAGTATTAGCATTTGAGATGATTTCTTAGTGTGCACTAAACCACTATGCTCAGTGTGAGACAGACTTGGCACTTTGTACAGTGTGAGTCAGACGGCAGATCACTTTCATTTGAAGAGGAGGTAGGACTTACTTAGCAAATGTTTTTTATTTCTTTGTGCAATTTTGGATTGTAACTTCAGTGTGGTAGTAGTTGTATGGTGGGGCTAGGGGTCCATAAAAACACATTTTTTTAGCAGCAGTGTATTTATGATTATTTGACAATGCTGTAGAAATTCTATATTTAAAACCATGCAGAAATGTTTCCTCCTCAATACACAAATGGTAGATGCCCTTGTGGCAGATATGCATTATATATATATATATATATTACATTCCAGTTTACTGCCCCTTTATGCAAGGACTTTCCAGATGCAGGGAGGCATTTTATCTAAGATTTTTACATCTGCATAAAGTTGTATACTCTCAGACTAAGATTGCTCAGTGTTTGAAATGAGACAGGTTAATTTAAAACTGTTCAGTTTACACTACAGCTGACTTAGTTTTGAAATACATACCAACAAGCCTAAATCCTGCATTTAACCAGATCTAATGGTATGAGTACCACAGCTTATGGTCCCACCAAGACCATATAGAGTACAGCATTTTCAAAATCCATAAGTACAGCTGACAGATGGGAAAATTTGTACAGTATATTTGAAGTGGTGCTCTTGGTTGGGGAAAATGGGAAAAAAACAAACAAACATATGTCAACCTTTTAAAGGAACTTTTCTTCATCTAGCCATCTACCCAGCTCATTAATGTACAATTTTGAATTCACAGAATTATTTTTGTTTGCACATTTACAAATATGATTCTTTAAAAAGTGATCTCTTAATTTCTGCATTTCTTTTTATCATGCATGTCACACACTGTTGATTTAGGGGATGCAAGGTGCATAAATGTTTCCTCTTGTGAGTGTTTCTGTGGGTGTATGTGTTTATGTCTTTGTGCTTTGGTTTGTGTCTCTATGTGTATGTATTTTTTATCTGTGGGTCTCTCTGTGAGGGTGGGTGTTACCGTGTGTATGTGCATTTTCTGTGGATGTCTGTGAGGGTGTGTGCATATGTCTTTGAGCTTTTTCTATGGGTGTTTCTGTGAGGGTGTTTGTGTGTATGTATGTATGTATGTATGTCTGTGTTTTCTGTGGGTGTCTCTGTGAGGGTGTGTGTATGTCTTTGTGTGTTTTCTGTGGATGTCTCAGTGAGGGTGTGTGTATGTATGTCTTTCTGTGTTTTTCATGTGGTTGTCTCTCTGTGTGTGTGTGTGTGTGTGTGTGTATGTCTTTGTGTGTTTTCTGTGGGTGTATATGTGTGTGTATGTGTGTATATGTCTTTGTGTGTTTTCTGAGGCTGTCTCTGTCGGTGTTGTCCTCAACTCCTTAACAATATATGAAATTAAATATTTTAAAATAAAAACATCAAACTCTAGTTGTAACAATTCAGATACAAAAAAATAGATTTCTTGAGATAAGCAGTATCGTTGTTCAGGAATAATAAACTGGGAACCTCAGACCTTTTTTTTTCATTTCAAAAGCCAATGAACGTCATAGAAATTCTTTTTTTTTTTTTATATAAATATTGGGCCAGATTACTAGTGGAGCACTAAATATCGCTTTTGTGTTAGCGTTATTAGCGCTCCACTGAGTAATACCAGCACAAGCTTCCATAGGCTCCAATGGGAACTATGTTCTCATGCCGTGACACACGGCATGAAAACCTTGCGTAGCAAAGGGGGTAAGTAGCACAGCAATGGCAACAAATGTTAAATATAAATGTATATGCTTATATACATATATATTTATGTGTTAATATTGTACACATATTAACACATAAATATATATTTACAGGGAACACACAGTTCACATAGACTGCAATGTTAAGGTACTTTTCAGTGCCGATTTTTTTCTAACACCCCACACCCACCACTGCCTAGTGCAGTTGTTTTTTATTTATAAAAAAAAAAAAAAAGCTACATTTTTTAAATAAAAAACTATAATACCCTCTATTTTGAGGGTATTTGGTGCACTTTTAGAAAATTAACCAGAGATCTGATCTCTGGATCATTTTCTGAGTGCTAATTTCAGTAAACAATGTACAATGTAGTATTGTGGCGAGTAAGGCTAATAGAATTCTTGGTTGTATTGGTAGAGGTATTTGCAGAAGAAATATTAAGTCCTCATTTTGAGTATTGTGTACAGTTCTGGAGGCCATATCTCCTGAAGGATATATATAGTATAAACTATCAAAAGAAGGGCAACTAAAATGGTACATGGTCTAAAAATAAAACTTTCCAGGAAAGGCTGAATGGCCAAAATATATATAGTTTATAGGAGAGAAGGGAAAGACGTGATATGATAGTACATTTCAAGTATATTAAAGGGATACTAAACCCACTTTTTTTCTTTCATGATTCAGATAGAGCATGCAATTTTAAGCAACTTTCTAATTTACTCCTATTATCAAATTTTCTTCATTCTCTTGGTATCTTTATTTGAAAAGTATGAATGTAAGCTTAGGAGCCGTATCATTTTTGGTTCAGCACCTGGGTTGTGCTTGATGATTAATGGCTAAATGTATCCAGCAATCAGCAAGCGCTATCCATTGTGCTGAACCGAAAAATGGGCCGTCTCCTTAGCTTAGATTCCTGCTTTTTCAAATAAAGATATTAAGAGAGCAAATAAAACATGAGAAAATGAGAAAGTTGCTTATCTAAATGAAAGAAGAAAAATTGGGTTTAGTACCCCTTTAAGGGGCTTCGTAAAGCTGTGGCTTTGATTATTTTTCAGAAAAAGAAAGGGGACAAGATCTCAAACTGAAGGGTGGTAGATTCAAGAGTAAGCACTTCTTCACAGAAAGGGGGGTTGATTCATAGAATAAACCTCCATTAGAGGTGGTAATGATAAACACTGTGAGGGACTTCAAGAATGCCTGGGATAAGCATAGGTCTATCCTACATAAGTTTACACTTTTATGAAATTTTGGGCAACTTAAATCAAATTTTGGGCAGACTTGTTGGGCCTATGGTTCTTATCAGCCATCAAAATCTACATTCCTATGTTTTAAAGATTTCAGTCCCCCCAATTGTGCAAAAAAACTTCTATTTTTAATATCCTTAAAAAACATGGAAGTTCAATGCCAAAACATTACCAGTTTGAATCAAACATAAGTAAGATGGAAAATAGCTGGGGGGGTTTAGCTCTTGCTTAATTGAAATACTAATTGGATTGTTTTCCATATATTGTAATATAGGAGTATCTCCTTCACATACATCATAGTAAGATAATCATCTTGCAAGGTAAAATCTGTGTTTCTAAATTTCATTGAGGGACACCTCACCATACTGATGAGACTTCCTAGATCATCTCACCTGAGCGGGAAAGGTTTAGACCATTGGGCCTTTAATTCAGCACTCTTTTCAAAAATATTTCATTTGTTCTGGTTATGGAGGTGTAGTTTTTTTGCATCTCTGTTTGTATATAGCTTAACTTTGAAATGTGAATTTCAAATTTCCAATGAACAAGCACTTAACAACGATGCATTTCAATACATTTGTACGTTTGATTGAGAACATAAACTCTGGCATTATATGTTCAGAATATACATTAGCAAACATATAAATATGAGCAATGGGTCTTTGTTATGCAATTAATAAAGGACATATATATTACATACCTAAATTCTAAAGGAACAGAAGATATTGTATTTAATATATATATATATATATATATATATATATATATATATATATATATATATATATATATATATATATATATATAATCGATTAATGATCCGCTATTCCATATTAGAAGATTCCAATGGTATGTGGTAAACTGAATCAGCAGAAGTCCAGGAACTGCTCACAATGCATTGCATTTTTTTGGAACTGGATAGGAAGATATATATAAGGATTAACTTGAACCCAGCTAATGGCTCATCCGGTGTTAACATTGTTGACATTGGTCCAATACTTCCGCTGGTTTGGAATTAGAAACGTGTTCTCCAACACTTCCTAGAGATCACAGTGCTTCACGAATAGCTTACTCTAAATAAAGCTCATTCTTTTCTTGACTTGGCATGACACTAAAGTCCTGAATACTAATATAAACTGAGGAATGTCACTTGGCAAAGCTAGACATGATCTTCTAACTCAACAAACAATATTAGCATTAATGCTATTTGTCAAATAAGTTTCTTATATGATATATTCAGTTTAAAGGGACACAAGTCAAAATTACATTTTCATGGTTCAGATAGCGCATACAGTTTTAAGAGATGTTCAAAAATATCTCCATTAACAAACTGTGCACAGACTTTTTATATGCACTTTTTCTGAGGCACCAGCTACTACTGAGTATGTGTAAGAGCTCACAGTGTATACGTATATGAGTCTGTTATTGGTTGATGTCTGTCACATGATACACAGGGGGCCCACAAATTGAAGTAGGTTTTGAAAAAACTCTAGTGCTCCTTTAAAATGCAGTAAGTGCTATTACGTGGTCTTTTTATTACATACTTGTTGGTTATGCAATTCTACTGTATTTAATGATAATTTAAATGAAATACATCTCATATAATTTATTGTATAGAGATGTTCAACTATTTTAATAATCCCAGTGGTACTCAGGTATATGCATAGTGTATAGTTATATAAATTAAATAAGAAAATTACTCAAATATTAACCATCCAATGTTTCCTCACTATACCAGTGATCAACTGGCCACAATTATCACTAACTATATATATATATATATATATATATATATATATATCCTTTATCGCCAATGCTTCTTTCCAGGATAACCCAAAATACTCAAATTCCAATTGTACAAAGCACATACTCAAACTATTGTGTTTTAAATGAAGAAAAGAAAATCAACAAAAATTTTAGTTTCACCCTCTCCATAAAGAAAACTACATTTTGTAATAATGTTCTAACTTTGCTCCTTATGGCTATAACTTGCTATCTAATTGTAAACCAGGGCTTGACAATCCCAGGAGCCAGGGAGCTACTGGCCCCTAGAATTTTATGCCCAGCTCTTAACTTTTTGAGTTAATCCCCATATATCTGTATACAAATACCACTATCTGGATTCTAAATATATTTACAGGCTCCTACATTTAAAACAGATTTGTCGACCCCCGTTGTAAACAATTTCTATAGTCCATCCCTCTCTCCACCTAGTCCTTATTTTTCCTTTTTTTAATATCTCTGGTGAAAAAAAATATTTCCTAATATAACCTGGAGAACTCTTGTCTTATGGTTGAATGTTGTTTTGTTTCCAATCTTGTGATCGCATCAGTCATTGACATACTTAAGAAAAGAACAAAGTGTTTGTGTGAATGTATTCTGACAGATTCAGATACTGTAGTTTCTTTTACACATTCTCATATGTGTCAGTGTCCACATGAAGAGGACATTGCCATCTCCTTTCTTTAGTGCATATGTCATGAGACAGATCCTTTGGATGAAAAGTAAGACATAATTAAAGGGACATTGCACATAAATAAAAAAAAAACTCATCCATATGAAAGAGCAGAATTTACACATGTAGGAAGTAAAATCTGTTTTATTTAAATGTAAACTAATATTCAGGTAGGTTCTTGCTAATTAATGCTCATTGACTTACAGATGCGTGATACTGATTCTATATATGCATTAGAAGGAAGTTAATTTCAACCAATTAAATAGTAGGAAGTACACAGTGGATACAGCTGTATTAGTTGTAATTAAAATAAAAAATACCTCACATATGGAAAAAAATAAATAAATATATATTTACAGTGATTATTGTGTAAAATGTTTATAAAAGAATGGAGTTATGTATTCATAATATCATACTTAAAGGGGCATTAAACACAAATTATAAATTACATGATTATGAACCTTCATAGATAAGAATAATTTTGCAATAAAAACTGCAGCCCTTTTTTGTCAAATTAGTATTTTGTTTTATGATGATTCTTTTCACTGATTCCCCTTTCTCTCAGAACAAAAAAACCCCTGCTAACCAATCACAAACTAATATTCAGGTATAGCACAAACTCTGTTTGCACATGGGGGTAACCTGCCCTCCTGTATTCCCTTAAAGGGACAGTCTACTTGAAAATTGTTATTGTATAAAAAATAGATAATCCCTTTATTATCCATTCCCCAGTTTTGCATAATGAACACTGTTATATTAATATATGTTTTACCTCTGTAATTACCTTGTATCTAAGGCTCACCCCCTTCTCTCAGTTCTTTTGACAGACTTGTATTTTAGCCAATCAGTTCTGACTCATAAATAACTCAAGAGTGAGCACAATGTTATCAATGTGGGACACATGAACTAGCAGTGTCTAACTGTGAAAAACTGACAAAACACTGAGATAAGAGGTGGTTTTCCACGGCTTAGAAATCAGTTTGAGCCTACCTAGGTTTAGCTTTCAACAAAGAATACCAAAGAGAACAAAGCAAATTTGATGATAAAAGTAAATTGTAAAGTTGTTTAAAATTACATGCCCTATCTGAATCACGAAAATTTAATTGTGACTTGACTGTCCCTTTAAAGGGACAGTCTACAATAGAATTGTTATTGTTTTAAAAGATACCTATTTCCTTTATTAACCATTCTCCAGTTTTGCATAACCAACACATTTATAATAATATACTTTTTACATCTGTGATTACCTTGTATCTAAGCATCTTCTGACTGTCCTTGATCACGTGACTCTAACTATTTATTATCTATTGAGTTGCATTTAGTACTGTGTTGTGCTAAATATTAAATAACTCCCCGGGCATGAGCACAGTGTTATCTATATGGCCCACATGAACTATCAGTCTCTTGTTTTGAAAAGCAATTTAAAAAAGCATGTGAAAAGAGGCGGCCTTCAGGTGCTTAGAAATTAGCATATGAGTCCACCATAGGCGTCACTACAGGGTGGCAAGGGGCAATTGCCCCACCTAAATTAATCTTTGCCCCCCCCCCCCCGCCGTCAGATCTCCTTCATCTGCCTGTACGCTCTCAGGGGGTCTGTTCATTGGTCTTCATTAGTGACATATTTAACATAGGGATCAACTACAGAGCCCTGGTGTTTGCTGAAATTGCTTTACTGTAAAGAAAAGTTTTTGAGAATTTTCCACTCTTTCTCAGGTCTGAAGCAATACCTGAGGAAGAAAACTTGTCTTTTAAGTATTAGGTTAGTACAATAAAAAGGTATCATTGCATACCGCATTACTCTGGTATTTTGGAATCTTATTTATATATATTTATTTTCGTTTTTTTCAGTGGTATGATTTAGTGATGAAAATTATTAGTGCCCCCCAGTTTTGACTTTGGTATCTTATGTGCCCCCTATATATTGTTCCTAGAGTTGCCATTGGAGTCTACCTAGGTTTAGATTCAACTCAGAATACCAATAAAACAAGGTGAATTTGATCATAAAAGTAGATTGTCAAGTTGATTAAAATTAAAAGTCCTATCTAAATAATGAAAGTTTAATTTTGACTAGACTGTCCCTTTAAGGTGGTTTAGCACTGATTCAACAAAATTACTATTGCAAAGAATGATTTTCCTATAATGGTTGTTGATGCAAAACTGATAATCCATCCTTTAAAAACATGTGACACCATAGAAGCTTAAGGAAGGAGGGAAAAGTAAACAAAAGCTCACATAAATTGCCTAAAAGTATAAACCCAAGCCTTCCTGGGAGATAGTCAAACAGGCATAATTTTTTTATGTATTTTACAGCAAAAGGCTGCAAAATAAATAATTAATGCATATTGCAATAATGTTTCACTTGCAGTCATGAAACATTTTATAGGTTGTTGAAATGTCATGTTGAATGGTCCTTTAATTTTAAATAATATATTTGTCTCTATCTTGCTAAGATTTTAGTTATTGGATCTGATATTCATTATACATAGGGAACTTTTTATACTTAAACTATTGTTGTTTTTTCCATAATTGCTTTTTTTTTCATTAAATATGGAAAATAAAGGGTTAATCTTTTAAATGGGTGTTTTTTGATTGGTAATAGTGCAGTAGTTGCTTATTTTCACTGTAGTCCATGAACCAGGACTCATCCTAAGCTGTTAAGACTAGAGATTCCTGTTCTATGTTTGTCTATATGGAATTTTTATTTTGAATGACGTGTTGATATATTTTATTTTTATTGGGTCATCATATTTTTTTATTTTGCTTTGAATTACATGGTTAATATAAAATGGCAATTGCTTAGTGGACTTCACTTTTGTTTTAATGTAACAAAAAAAAGTTTGGCACTGAACCAAAATAAAAATACATAGCACAAACAAGATCCATAATTTAAAAAAAAAATAGTTTCCTCTTTCCAATGATAAGTCATTTGGTGTTGTAGATATCTCTATAACTGTGTACGTAGAGAAACAACAAGAGGTATCCATTCATACTGTGTGTCTCTCTTTTCAAAATAAATCCATACGCGGGACCTCTCATCTGAAGATAATCTTTCAAATTAGGTATATATTTAGCCCTATAACTATCATGTGTTTTTTTTTCCATTGCTTTACAAGCTAAAATACATTTCTAATGTGCTTATAGTTTAAAGGGATAGGAAAGTCAAAATGAATCGTTCATGATTCAGATTTTTAGACACCTTTAAACTCAACTACTGGAATATAGCTGGTGATTGGTGGCAAAACATGTTTGTTTCTTGTCATTGGCTCAGCAGTTGTGTTTAACTTTTTTCCCAGTAATGCATTGTTGCTCCTGAGCTGACTTTATGGGTTAGATTATAAGTGGAGTGGTAATTAACGTGTTTGTTCAAGCACTAATATAGATAAAATGTGTGCGGGATAGAGAGCGTATTACAAATTGAAAGTAAAATATTATTGTGTGTGCAAAACCTGCTGCACGCTATCTGCTGGAATTTGGATATCGTGACCGTGTTAACTTCTCCCCATAGACTTCAATGGAGCCACGAAGAAAAAAAAAAAACTAATACCTATTGCTCGCCCGCTAACCCAACAGCGTTTAAAGAAGTGCAATATAGCCAACATGAGTTATGAATATTTTACATCCCAATGTTTGTCATATTGGGGAAAATGTTCTAAGTATTTTGAAATATATATTCCTATAAAAATCTGCATATATCTTTACCTGTATATATACATGTGTGTGTGTGTGTGTATATATATATATATTTACATATATATAAAGGATTATTTTTTGTAAAATATATATCTATACCTATATATATATATATATATATATATATATATATATATACAGTTGCAAGAAAAAGTATGTGAACCCTTTGGAATGATATGGATTTCTGCACAAATTGGTCATAAAATGTGATCTGATCATCATCTAAGTCACAACAATAGACAATCACAGTCTGCTTAAACTAATAACACACAAAGAATGAAATGTTGCCATGTTTTTATTGAACACACCATATAAACATTCACAGTGCAGGTGGAAAAAGTATGTAAATCCCTAGACTAATGACATCTCCAAGAGCTAATTGGAGTGAGATGTCAGCCAACTGGAGTCCAATCAATGAGATGAAATTGGAGGTGTTGGTTACAGCTGCCCTGCCCTATAAAAAAACACACACCAGTTCTGGGTTTGCTTTTCACAAGAAGCATTGCCTGATGTGAATGATGCCTCACACAAAAGAGCTCTCAGAAGACCTACAATTAAGAATTGTTGACTTGCATAAAGCTGGAAAGGGTTATAAAAGTATCTCCAAAAGCCTTGCTGTTCATCAGTCCACGGTAAGACAAATTGTCTATAAATGGAGAAAGTTCAGCACTGCTGCTACTCTCCCTAGAAGTGGCCGTCCTGTAAAGATGACTGCAAGAGCACAGCGCAGACTGCTCAATGAGGTGAAGAAGAATCCTAGAGTGTCAGCTAAAGACTTACAAAAGTCACTGGCAAATGCTAACATCCCTGTTAGCGAATCTACAAAATGTAAAACACTAAACAAGAATGGATTTCATGGGAGGATATCACAGAGGAAGCCACTGCTGTCCAAACAAAACATTGCTGCACGTTTACAGTTTGTACAAGAGCACCTGGATGTTCCACAGCAGTACTGGCAAAATATTCTGTGGACAGATGAAACCAAAGTTGAGTTGTTTGGAAGAAACACACAACACTATGTGTGGCGAAAAAGAGGCACAGCACACCAGCATCAAAACCTCATCCCAACTGTGAAGTATGGTGGTGGGGGCATCATGGTTTGGGGCTGCTTTGCTGCGTCAGGGCCTGGACGGATTACTATCATCGAAGGAAAAATAAATTCCCAAGTTTATCAAGACGTTTGGAAGGGGAACTTAAGGCCATCTGTCTACCAGCTGAAGCTCAACAGAAGATGGGTGTTGCAACAGGACAATGACCCAAAGCATAAACGTAAATCAACAACAGAATGGCTTAAACAGAAGAAAATACGCCTTCTGAAGTGGCCCAGTCAGAGTCCTGACCTCAACCTGATTGAGATGCTGTGGCATGACCTCAAGAAAGCTATTCACACCAGACATCCCAAGAATATTGCTGAACTGAAACAGTTCTGTAAAGAGGAATGGTCAAGAATTACTCCTGACCGGTGTGCACGTCTGATCTGCAACTACAGGAAACGTTTGATTGAAGTTATTGCTGCCAAAGAAGGTTCAACCAGTTATTAAATCCAAGGGTTCACATACTTTTTCCACCTGCACTGTGAATGTTTACATGGTGTGTTCAATAAAAACATGGCAACATTTCATTCTTTGTGTGTTATTAGTTTAAGCAGACTGTGATTGTCTATTGTTGTGACTTAGATGATGATCAGATCACATTTTATGACCAATTTGTGCAGAAATCCATATCATTCCAAATGGTTCACATACTTTTTCTTGCAACTGTATATATATATATATATATATATATAGAAAACACAGAGAAAAACATCAAGGCTGAATTGTGGTTTCCTGCCGTGACAAACAGTCACTCTGAAGACCTCAATGAAGTATGCCTGAGCTCGGTGGGGAAATGGAAAGACATCGTGGATCAACAGGGGTAAGGATTCACAGGATTCTTTACAGCAGATAAATGAATGGAGGGTTTAACTTATGATTCTCCGGTAACTTTACCATACGGCACGGCCACCGCTGCACCTCTGGAAGACCGGTGAATTCTTGCAATATCCACTCCTTGCGTCCGCTCTCTGGCGTGGCTGCACTTCCTGTCTCGCCCCTTAGTCGATACCAGCCAATCCGTGCTCGTCTGTGACGTAGCTCCACCGCTCGGCCAATCCTTCTAGGGCAACTTCGAAAATCCCAGTCCGGGGACCAAATGGAAATATCCCTGATATTTACCAGGAATCAGAAAGTTCGCTACAAGACCTGGCTTTTGCAAGGGATAACGAAACAGATACAAAAAGAGAAAAAAAAAAGCCGGATACGGTCTTGAGTTAAATTAAAACGTCCAATTTATTGGTCAATGTTAAAAATTGACAGTACTCAAACGAAAAAAGTCTAACATGTTTCGGCACACGGCCTTACTCATAGACATAATTTTCTTAGTGAAAACCGCCAGTATTTAAAAGCAGTAGTGAGTAACTATTGGTTGTCATTAATTGCTAACAAGTAACAAGTGATAATATACTTAAACAATAAGAGAACCCAACTAACAATGCTGTTGGATAAAAACATGATTGCTGCACAGATATATGGATTTAACATATATAGGTGGCATATAAATCCCAACAAAATTAATATTTAATGAAAATATACCATATATGTGGCAGCTAGTTTACATTCAATTGAATCAACAAGTATATATATAAGTGAATAAATCTATACAGACAGATTACAATATACAGAAATAAACCATGTAAAGATTATATTGGTTCGCTGAAGCAATTTGGAAAATCACATACTTGTGATCATGCATACAATATTAATACATAAGCCTAAAACAATTTTAAATGGCTACTGTATATATGGGCTTTTGGAAAAACACCTCTGTTTCATACAATTTTTGTATATATTAATGATAGTCTCAAATATATTTAAATCTGTTGTTAATAACAATGTTAATATTAATTGAGCACAAAAAGGCAAATGAAATTAAGAAGATTGTGTTATAGAAGTACAAATACTCCTATTGGTGATGTGAACACATACAGGAGAAATAATAATTTGGTGCTTGGTGTATATCATTGATTCAAAACGATTAATTACAAGGTGAACCTTGTGTTCTTAGAAAATATGTTTTAACAGCACCAATTCTCCTGTTAATGTAAACACCAACAGACACTAGTTGCTTATTGAAGAAATTATTCAAATTTGGATATGAGTTACTCAAAAGTGTGCTCAGGGGAAAACTTTGTAATTGGTTTAATATAAATGGAATAGTGGGGTGGGGGTTTAGTACATTATGTTGTGGGCATATATAAACCCCTCACAAAATGAATACTGTTTGTGGTTGTCCTAAACAAATTATCAGATTGATACATGATCATATAATGTCTGGTGAATTATTCCCAAAAATTTATAATGTCATTGATGGAATTATATCCATCAGGGATACGCGATTTTAAAGTGAAGATCCAAAAAGCTTCTTTTTTCAAGAGAGCCTTGTTTCGATCGCCACCTCTATTTTGTGCCTGTATGTGGTCAATGACCATCCATCTAAAGGTTGTGTTACTGCTAGCATGTATCTGAATGAAATGCTTAGCCATATCAGATACAGGATCTGATCGTTTAATATCCGATAGATGTTGACGGATGCGTTCTCTAACCTCCCTTGAAGTGCATCCCACATATTGTTTTGGGGTGCATGTGCACCAAATCACATATACTGCAAATTTTGTGCGACAATTCACGCAACTTTTTACTGTATATGTCTTATTTGTGGTGGCGGAGGAAAAGACATTGCCTCTTTGAATAAAGCTGCAAGGGATGCATGCATTGTAACCACACTTGTACATGCCCCTAGTTTGCAGCCACGAGCTTGTTGTTGTTTTATCCTTAGGTAAAGCACTGGGGGAAATAATATTTCCTATAGTGCAACCTTTCCTGTAGGAAAACCTACATCCTTTGTCGATGAAAGGAACCAATCCCTCATCTGCCTTAAGCATAGGTAAATGTTTACGAATGATCTTACAGATGTTATCATAGTCAGATGAATATTGAGTAACAAAGGTAACCCGATCACTAGTGGGATTGGTCCTTTTGGGTTTATTTGCCAACAAAGTTTTCCTGTCCAAAATATCCACTTCATTTTTTGCCTTTTGAATGGCTGTGTTTTGGTAACCTCTACTCCTGAGTCTGTGAGTAAGGTCTTCACTTTGTATAGCACAATCTTGTTTGTCAGAACAATTCCTTTTTATTCTAATATACTGTCCCTTTGCTATGGCATAGGGAACATTTAGTGGGTGGTTGCTTCTACCATGTAGGAGTGTATTGCCTGATATAGGCTTTCTAAAAATTTGTGTTTTTACATTGTTAGTACCGACCGGATTGCTTAGCTGAACATCTAGAAAATTTATAGATGTTTTGTTTGTTTAAAAAGTGAATTTGAGACCCCATTCATTTTCATTTAGATATCCAATGAACTCTTCAATGAGTGTGGGCTGACCAATCCAGATCAACAGTAGATCGTCTATAAAGCGATTGTAGCTTTTGATATACCGAAGGAAAGGATTCTGTTCCCCATATATCATGCTAAGTTCGAACCAACCCATTACTAAATTTGCATATGAGGGCGCAAATTTCGCCCCCATTGCTGTTCCTTGCAACTGGAGATAAAA
Source organism: Bombina bombina (assembly GCF_027579735.1). Classification (NCBI taxonomy): domain Eukaryota; kingdom Metazoa; phylum Chordata; class Amphibia; order Anura; family Bombinatoridae; genus Bombina; species Bombina bombina. The sequence continues at coordinate 88,977,764 of NC_069507.1, read as the reverse complement.
GGAATCATCAAATTTAAAATAATTATGTGTTAATAAAAATTGCAACACATCCAAGATAAATTGAATAAATTCTTTAGTATAATTTGTTTTATTTTCCAAATAGAATTTAACAGCAAGGATCCCCATAGTATGGGGGATAGATGAGTATAAAGCTACAACGTCTACTGTTAGCCAAGAAAATTCTTCTTGCCATATAAAGCCATCAAAAATTTGAAGCACATGTTTGGTATCTTTCAAAAAGCTTGGTAAGGAAACAACAAGTGGCTGCAATATGCTGTCCAGCCATTCCGATAGTGGTTCGCAAAGCGAACCAATACCAGACACAATCGGTCTACCTTTTACATTCACAATGCTTTTGTGCACCTTGGGCAAGACATGTATAATAGGGGTAATGGGATTGTCAACGGACAAAAAATCAAAAGTTTTGTCGTCAATGTGGCCAAACATGAGGCCATCATCCAAAAGGGAGATGAGGTCCTTTTTAAATTTGTGTACAGGATCACAAGGTAAAACCTTGTAATCAGTAGGATTATTAAGCTGCCTCATAATCTCCCCTTTATATGATTTTAAGTCCCAGATGACAACACTTCCACCTTTATCGGTGTTCTTGATCACCAAATCTGAGTTTGACTTTAATGAAGTCAAAGCAGTTCTCTCTTGTTTGGTGAGATTGGGTTTACTTTTTAAGGGTTTTTTGGCAAGATCAATCAGGTCTTTCTCAATTCTTTTTTGGAAAGCAACCAATGTGTCCCCCCTTGTTTGTAAAGGATAAAACGTAGATTTTGGTTTAAACCCAATATGGGCATTGCATGTGCCCAAATTTAGTTCAACATTCTCTTCATTCAATGACATAAGAGCCTGGATATCCCTGACTTCAGAAAAATCAAAACCCAGAGTATTTGGAATATTCTCAGATGAACTACCATAATGGTCAGTTCTGTTGTCAATCTGTTCACCAATCTCTTGTGAGAAATAAAAATGTTTTTTCAATGTAAGTGCTCGAATGAATTTATTTATATCTACCAAGGTTTGGAACAAATTAAACCTAGTGGTAGGGACATAACCTAGTCCATAACCGAGTACTTTGATCTCATCCTTATTCAATTTGTAATTGGTGAGATTGATGACATCATAAGTGGAGTCAATAGACTCATCCATTAGATTCAAAACATTTCCATTTGAAATACATGTATCACCCATCAAATCTGATATTTGTTTTGACCCCTCACTCTCCTTGTTGTATACCTGGGTTGTTGTCTTAAATTTGGATTTCCCCTTGTATTTGCCCCTCGCCCTCGATTTACATGGTTCATTGGGGTAATCTGAAAAACCTGATCCAGTATATTACTGTCGGTTTGTTCTTTCTGTGAACCTGTCTGTTCTAATGCAGTTTGATATTTATTTGACGTTGTGGGATGCTCAACTTCCTTTGAAGTAAAGGATACAGTTTTTAATGTCTGATCCTTGGAGTTTTTTAGTATAGATTTAGGTTGTGCCCCCTGAGCCTGATAGGCTTCATTGTCAGGATTACTATGATCTGAGTTGCTGGCATCACCTGAATCTGAACCACTCCAAGTGTCTTTTTTATTTTGATTTACTCTGTTGGACCTCCATCTACGTTTGCGTTCCCTAGAACGATTTCTATTTTGTCTTTGCCAAATATAAACCTTATTTTGACTATAATCCATTTGATCTCTCATGTATTTTTCGTGTTTTGATTGCACTAACTCCTTTTTTAGTTGCGCTATACTGTCATTTAAAATATTGTCCAGTTCTTTATAGTTTTTTTCTAACGTGTTTAAATCCAATTCTTGTTGTAAGAGAATGATTTGATCTCTGACCGCTCGAAGTTGGGCATCTTTGTATTCAATGATAAGTCCCATCAATTTGAAAGAGCAGTCAGAGAGAGAATCATTCCATTTTTTAATGAAAGCCTGATCATCTACAGAGAAAGTGGGAAATTTCTTAATTCTAAGGCCCCTGGGAACCATTTGTAACCTTATATAGCGATCCAGGGTCCATTTGTCCCATTTTAACCTCAATTCCCTTTTCATTAAATTTTCCATAGATTGGAATTTGTCACTTAAAGGGTTCACACTGTAATTTTCACAAAAAATATTTTCGAAATCTTTTTCTAATTGATCTAAATTGTCAATAGTGGTGAGTGAGTAGAATTGTTGGTCCATGTCAAAGCCTGATGCTGCTTCCATATTTGAAAGCTGAGGATGGAGCTTCACTCGAAAGTGGCTGTATATATCAAGAAATGGTGTCAACAATTGAACTCATTCAGATGGAGATTAATATGCAAATAACAAACAACAAGTGTATATATGTGCTGCTATATTATAAATTTTAAAGTACTAAAGTATCCTATTGCAAATTAGAAAATGTTCACATTAATGTTTATAGTGGAGAATTAAAGAGCAAAAAATACTTGTTTTCTTTCTAAAAGCTGGGAACAGTTATACCTGTGTTTTAGAAAATAAACAAAATGAAACTCTGTGTTAAAGCAATAGGAACACACACCTATTTTCTAATAGGACAAATAGGAAACAGGTGAGTTGTATAGTAACTTTTCAATAATGCTAAAAAAAAAAAAAAAAAAAAAATGGTAGAAAAAATGAATAAGCACACTTGTATGTCTGTGTACTTGTGAAAACTAGAGCCAGAACAGAAAATATCACAAATGTGTACGCAAATAAACTTATATACCTATGTGAAAGTTAAAGCAAAACCAAAAAATGTTATAACAGTACTTTTAGATATTTTTCAAATACAATGAATAAAACCTGACAAACGAAAAAAGAGATGGAGTTAGTGGTTAGAGCAAAAAATTGGATAGCATCTACGATTAAATAACCATATTGATTCAAAAAACAGTATGTGGTTGGAGTTCTCCTTATTGGATATAGACCTCTGGACTGAAAAAAATATATATGAATATATATGTATGCAAAACGAACATAAAGTCCAAAGTCCCAGCTGCTAGGAAAAAGTATACAGAAAATCAACACAAAAAACAGACATAGATGTAAGACAAGCTTCCCTTCCGCTTGTAATGGTAGAAAACACAGAGAAAAACATCAAGGCTGAATTGTGGTTTCCTGCCGTGACAAACAGTCACTCTGAAGACCTCAATGAAGTATGCCTGAGCTCGGTGGGGAAATGGAAAGACATCGTGGATCAACAGGGGTAAGGATTCACAGGATTCTTTACAGCAGATAAATGAATGGAGGGTTTAACTTATGATTCTCCGGTAACTTTACCATACGGCACGGCCACCGCTGCACCTCTGGAAGACCGGTGAATTCTTGCAATATCCACTCCTTGCGTCCGCTCTCTGGCGGACTCAAGACCGTATCCGGCTTTTTTTCTCTTTTTGTATCTATATATATATATATATATATATATATATATAAAACTATATAGTACAGTATATATATATATATATATGAATATATATTTAAAAATACAATTCTTCCTATATGAAGAACATTGGAATATAAAATATGTAAATAAAACATATAATATTAATACTGAATAAAAATATTTCATGTTTTCAGGTATTTGAGTGGAAAGGGCTGCAAACTTTATATATACTGTATGTATGTATATGCACAGTGCTTTTTTGTAAAAAAAAAAAAAGGTGCCGGTACTCATTGATTATTGATTGATATATTGAGCTCGGTAACTTTGAGAAAAGCAAAGTAAAAAAGTTATTTATTCTTGATATATTTTGGAGCACACTCTTGTTAAAACTAGGGTATTTACATGACGATTACAAATACTAGTTGTTATTAGATGGCAGAGTTGGTGGTACTAGTGAGTACCCCCACAAAAAAACCTGTATATACATATATACACATATAAATACATATTTATAAACAAACATAGTATACACATATTTAGACATGTATATGTATGTATGTATGTAAACTATGTGTGTGTATATATATATATATATATATATATATGATCCAATGATTGCATTCTCTGGATTTAAAACACAGCAACCTTTAATGTGTTACGTTTCGGGGCATTCACCCCTTCCTCAAACAACCATAAAGTGAACAAAACAGTTCACTGTAATGCAGTATCTATGAAAATAGTTTGTCACTTGGTATTATCCAAGCGCTGTTTTGTGCATTTCAGTGGCGTGTTGTGATTAAGTTAGTTACACAGTAAGTACAATGTCTCTCTTTTTACTCTCAGTTGACATGATGATCAGTGTTATACTAAATATACTAGCAGCTGAGATATGGTGATTGTGGCCACATAAGCGATCGTAAAGTGTGTCTGTGGATTGGCTAAGCCTGATGACTTACACTATGACGCTGCTGGGCATGCCCCCCCCCCCATCCCTTAATTCGGCTGGACTTCACTACGCTGCAAGTATCTGGTTTTGGTGTTGTTGGGTGCAACATTGTGGCATGCTGTGATCATGTTATGTGATTGCACACTTTTGTTTCTCAAGATGATATGATACAAGTGCTCACTAGATATGCTCTTAACCGACTTATGGGGATTGTGGCCATGTATGCGATCGTAACTATGTCTGGTGATTGGCTAGAATTGATGACTCTCACTATGATGCAGCTGGACACGCCCCCTTCTCCATCCCTCAGCTTTGGTTAGACTCCACCACGCTGCAATGGTTTGGTAATGGTGGTGATCATAGTAACGGTGTAGATTACCTATGAGCTTACTTGAAAGTAATGTAAACATGATGTTTTATATTTCATAGATGTATATATTAGCATAGGGCAGCAATAACTGTGATTTGTTAGCAAGAGGTGGCTGGGTATTAACAGATGTGGATCTCCATTGCTTAGTAATGTTTTGTCACAGGATTATGCAAATAATATGCACAGGGGATGTATTATCAATAAGATATTGTGGTTTATGTACTACTTGGGCGCGATCCGATATACGGCGTAGTTTTCGGCACAAGCAAGGGAACCCGCGCCGCCCGTAGTTTCACCTCGCACATCGGAGTATTACATATACCCCGCCAGCAGTTGCTAAAGTACCGTAAATTGGACAAACTAGCGATGTCCAGAAATGAGCATAACTACAAATTTCTGGAGTTGCCAGTGACTTACAGCACTTTAGAAACTGCCTGCGCCTAAAAAAACTAACTAAAATATTAAATCTCCCGTAACTGTCTAACACGCCTCCCAAAAATCAGCCCGACATGTATTCCCCTATATCCGCAATCCCCCCTCCCACTCCTAATAATAAATTTATTAACCCCTAGACCGACAACCCCCCACAATGCAATAAGCCTAATTATTAACCCCTAAACCTCTGTAGCCCACACCGCAATAAACCTATCCTAGTATTAACCCCTAAACCCACCTACATTATATGTATTAACCCCTAAACCGCCGCTCCCGGACCCCGCCGCCACCTACATTACATTTATTAACCCCTAATCTGACCCACCTACATTAAATATATTAACCTCTAATCTGACCCCCCTACACCACCGCCACCTACATTAAATATATTAACCTCTAATCTGACCCCCCTACACCACCACCACCTACATTAAATGTATTACCCCTAAACCTAAGTAAAGTGTTTAACCCCTAAACCGCCGCTCCCGGACCCCGCCGCCACCTACATTACATTTATTAACCCCTAATCTGACCCACCTACATTAAATATATTAACCTCTAATCTGACCCTCCTACACCGCCGCCACCTACATTAAATATATTAACTTCTAATCTGACCCCCCTACACCACCACCACCTACATTAAATGTATTACCCCTAAACCTAAGTCTAACCCTAACACCCCCTAACTTAATTATTATTTAAATAAATATAAATAATATTAATATTATTAACTAAATTATTCCTATTTAAAACTAAATACTTACCTATAAAATAAACCCTAAGATAGCTACAATATAATTAATAATTACATTGTAGCTATTTTAGGATTTATATTTATTTTACAGGTAACTTTGTATTTATTTTAACTAGGTATAATAGCTATTAAATAGTTAATAACTATTTAATAGCTTCCTAGTTAAAATAATTACAAATTGACCTGTAAAATAAATCCTAACCTAAATTACAAATACACCTAACACTACACTATCAATAAATTAATTAAATAAATTAACTACAATTATCTAAAATAAAATACAATTAAATAAACTAAACTATATTACAAAAACAAACAAACACTAAATTACAAAAATAAAAAAATATTGCAAGAAATTTAATCTATTTACACCTAACCTAAGCCCCCTAATAAAAAAGCCCCCCAAAATAATAAAATTTCCTATCCTAAACTAAATTACAAATAGCCCTTAAAAGGGCCTTTTGTGGGGCAGTAATCAGCTCTTTTACCTGTAAAAAAAAGAAATACAATACCCCCCCAACATTACAACCCACCACTCACACACCCCTACTCTAAAACCCACCCAACCCATTACATTGTAGCTATTTTAGGATTTATATTTATTTTACAGGTAACTTTGTATTTATTTTAACTAGGTATAATAGCTATTAAATAGTTAATAACTATTTAATAGCTTCCTAGTTAAAATAATTACAAATTGACCTGTAAAATAAATCCTAACCTAAATTACAAATACACCTAACACTACACTATCAATAAATTAATTAAATAAATTAACTACAATTATCTAAAATAAAATACAATTAAATAAACTAAACTATATTACAAAAACAAACAAACACTAAATTACAAAAATAAAAAAATATTGCAAGAAATTTAATCTATTTACACGTAACCTAAGCCCCCTAATAAAAAGCCCCCCAAAATAATAAAATTTCCTATCCTAAACTAAATTACAAATAGCCCTTAAAAGGGCCTTTTGTGGGGCAGTAATCAGCTCTTTTACCTGTAAAAAAAAGAAATACAATACCCCCCCAACATTACAACCCACCACTCACACACCCCTACTCTAAAACCCACCCAATCCCCCCTTAAAAAAACCTAACACTACCCCATTGAAGATTACCCTACCTTGAGCCGTCTTCACCCAGCCGGGCACCAGTGGTCATCCGATGGGGCAGAAGAGGACATCTGGACCGGAAGAAGTCTTCATCCTATCCGGGCAGAAGAGGACATCCGGACCGGCAGAAGTCTTCATCCTATCTGGGCAGAAGAGGACATCCGGACCGGCAGACATCTTCATCCAAGCGGCATGTTCTATCTTCATCCATCCGACGAGGAATAACTCCATCTTGAAGACCTCCGGCGCGGAACATCCTTCTAGGCCGACGGACTAACGACGAATGAATATTCCTTTAAATTACGTCATCCAAGATGGCATCCCTCGAATTCCAATTGGCTGATAGGATTCTATCAGCCAATCGGAATTAACGTAAGAAAAATCCAATTGGTTGATTTAATCAGCCAATCGGATTGAAGTTCAATCCGATTGGCTGATTGGATCAGCCAATAGAATGCGAGGACTTGTGCTGGATATTGGATACCAAATTGCGCGGGTTTTATATGTTAGTCTATTGGGAAAAAAACTACGTCCGACGGTTGAAATATACATGTCGCATTTATATGCGGCGCTGTATATAGGATACCAAACCCGCGCAAAAAACGGCGTAGCCGGCTTTTGCGGGTGACGGTGCATATCGGATGGGGCCCCTTGTATGTATTACATATTCTTATGTTTGTAATATGTTTTCTTGAACACTTTGACAAGAATGTAATTGAGTATCAGCTGTGATACCTCTGTGATTGGCTGTGGAGAAAGTAGGAGAAGCCTGTTTGATTATTTAAGCAGTGTTTTGTTCACTTTATGGTTGTCTGAGGAAGGGGTGAATTCCCCCGAAACGTCACACATTAAAGGTTGCTGTGTTTTAAATCCAGAGAGTGCAATTATTGGATCTTTTATATTTACTATTTCTGCACCCTGGTACTACTCTCTAAGGCCAGTGGGAGTGCGCTTTTTATATATATATATATTATAGCCCTTTGCAATGAAACACCTACCATATACCTTTGAACCCTTATAACTTTTTAAAAATAATATTTATGTGAATATTTTTTTAGCAGATAGTGTTCATGTTGTGTTTGGTGCAACTTTTTTTTACTCCTTATCCTTTATGCAAGATTTTCAATCGCGATAACCCGACAAGCATAAATGTGATTGTGCTTGTAATATGAGTACTAGTTAATGCGGGAGTAATAGTTCAATATCCACGTGTAATTAATATGTGTTTAATTCCTTTGCATGAGGTTCATAACATTTTAGGAAGTATGAAAGAATGCTGAATACACTGTGGCATGTGGACCCATCATGGGCTAAATTACGAATGGCGCGCTGTTGTGCGCAAGTAAAAAGGGTTTTATCACGGTTGTTTGCTCGCATCAGATTTTTTTATTTATTCGTATTACAAGTTGAAAGTAAACACGATCGCTTGAGCACAATTGAAGTTAACACGCATGGTTTTAGCCCGACCTTAGAGCTCGGGTTAACTGTTTCGTGAAACACAAAAGTCTCATAAAACACAACAAAAATATGTTACAATGTACAGTTATATTCATAATGACACCATCTAATAAAACTTATTAAAAAAATATATTGCACAAAAAAGTCATAAGGGCTGAAAGATATGAGGTCTCAGAGGGAAAAAAGCAGCCAGTACTTTAACATAAAGACACATACATATACATGTTTAAATATGTATATGTATGTATGTGTGTGTACATATGTATTTATATGTGTATGTAGGTATTTGCAGACATATAAACACATAAATACATATGTACATATGTATACATATATAGACATATTTGCCCTTTGCAGTTAAGTAGATGAAAACATGAAAATAAAAATATTTATGCAATATTGATATTTGATAATGTTTTTAACTATGTATTAACTATAAATATTTAACATTCTAATGTTCTGCACATAGCAGATTATGTTTTTAAGTATTTGTAAATAGATATTATATATATGTATAGATATATATTGTACCAAAATACCATTTTTTATATATATATATATATATGTGTATTTATGAATAAATAGAATGTATTCTATGTGAAGAACATTGGAATGTGAAGTATTCATATAATTATATATACTGTGTGTGTGTGTGTGTATATATATATATATATATATATATATATATATATTTAGTACCAAAATACAACGGTTCAATTTACACCGTTTCAGAATAACAACCTTTTTTCCCAGTCGTGACTGCTATTGAAAAGCATTGAGAAGCAGTGCATTCATTAAAATAGCCAGTAGGTGGAGCTGTCAGCTTGTGTTGCAGCAAAGCAAAGCAAGCTGAAATTAAATCAGTTTAACCAGTTCTGAGCTATCGAGCAGATTTCAAAGGAACAAGATCTTCCTGTCTATAAATCAGTCCAGATTGGAATGCATACAAAGAACTGTTTGCAGAAAAATGCAAGTGAAGTCTGTGTTGTGTGATTATTTTATTAGGTTTATAATGCTGTTTAGCAAATGTTTTTGTTCATTTAACTTAGTTTAATTATATATTCTGTGTTGTATGATTATTTTATTAGGTTTATAATGCTGTTTAGCATTTAAAGTCTTTATTTCAAAGCTTTAAAAATAATGTATTAGATGTTACTTATGGCAATTTGGAGAGGGGCCTGGAACCTATCTCCCTCACTTCCCATTGACTTACATTATAAACTGGCTTTCAATTTGCAACGGTTTCGATTTACAACCATTCCTTCTGGAACCTAACCCCGGCGTAAACTGAGGGTTACCTGTATATATATGTATTTATGAATATATAGAATATATTCTGCTATGTGAAGAACATTTTCATGTCTGGTTAGTGCACTTGAGAATATGTGATCGGGTTAGAGTGCGAGTAGGGTTTTAGTTTTTTTAGTTTTTCTACTTGTTTTGTTCCATTGATTTCTATGGAAGAATAGGTCACCACATGTGCAATATTGTAAGTTCGGCTTTTTATGCTCGTCCGGTTAGGGCACAAACGAAAACTGTTTACTTTCAACTTGTAATACAAGCACAACCCGACAAGAGCAAAAAGCGTATTTCTAACGCAATTAACGCTCTAGCTGGAGCGTTAAATAGCGATCTACTTGTTATCTGGCCCAATAAGTTTAGAGGAAAATCATATCTCCTCTCAGCCAACTATTTTGTGTAGAAAAGAAACTATCACATCATAGTTTAAATTATTAATTTCTCTTATTAGTCATTTTTCTCTTTAGTCTTTTTTTTCCCCAGAATTAATTTCCAAAATTGCATCATGTATGTACATCGTGCTCTGAAGTGGTTGGCAATGTATTAGTATGTACTGCCAAAAAACACAATCTGGATTATTAAAATTGCTGATATATATTTGAATTGTCCTGGTTTAGGGACAAAGGGTCTTGTAAGAGCACTATTTAATCTATCTTCTAAAATCATTCAGTAAGTTATGTGAATATCTTAAAAATATCATTTTTTCTTTCGACAAGATTCATTTGCTTGGTTGAAATATTGGCACACAAGTAAATGTTAGTTTTTATTCATTTTGAACAAAAACAACAGCAGATGAAACTGTAAATGACATATTTTGTTTTGGGCATAGAAAATATGTAAAAAAAATGAAACAAATTTTTTTTTCTTTTCAGGTTCATGCAACACGATTTTTGACAGTAGAATATTCATAGGCTAGCAAATTCTGTATTGTGCTTCATTATTATATCTTATTCTTTATTTAATCACTGATGATTGTAAAGCTAAGATTTGGGCATTCCCTAAATCATTGTTTCTCAACCGTGGTCCTCACATACCCCCAAAAGGCCAGGATTTTTATTATAGCTGAACTAGTGCACAGGTGAAATAATCAGCTGATGTGTGAGAGCAAGTTAGTAACCATGGCTACTGATCAGCTGATGACTTCACCTGTGCTCCAGTACAGCTATATTGAAAGCCTAACCTGTCAAGGGTACTTGAGGACCGCGGTTCAGAAACACTGCCCTAAATCATTGAGTTTCCCTGAAATTCTTCAATAGATTTCCATAGTGATTACAGAGGTCACAAACTGCCTACAGAGAAGCCAGGAAGATAAGGTGATACATTATTTGTCTTAAGGATTCTATACAGTCAGTAAAATGGCATTTCATCCAGGGGAATGGGCTCTCCATCCAGAAGTTTTCTCATGTTAACCCTCAAATGGTGAGTTCCGGAGTTGGATCTGATGGCATCTAGTCTAAAAGCCAAGCTTCCAAAATACAGAGCAAGATCAAGAGATCCTCAAACAGCTCTGGTATTCGCCCTGGCAGTGCCATGGGATTTTGGTCAAATTTTTCTGTTTCCTCCATTTGCCCTGCTTCCTCAGGTGATAGCTTGTATCAAACAGGAGCAGGCATCGGTGATTCTAATAGCTCCAGCATGGCCTCACAGAACTTTGCTTGCGGACCTAGTGAAGATGTTGTCATTTCCCCTGTGGAAATTGCCTCTGAGGACGGATCTTCTACTTTAGGGTCCCTTCCTCCATCCGAACTTAGTCTTCTCCAGACAAGGTTTTTTTGTGAAGATTATTGAGACTATGATTTAGGCTTGTAAGCCTGTTACTCGCAAGATTTATAATAAGCTATGGCATAAATGCCTTCTTTGGTGCGGATCTAGGGTTTTTTCTTGGAGTCAGGTGAGAATTCCCTGTATTCTGCCCTTTCTTCAGGAGGGCATGGAGAAGGGTTTATCAGTCAGTACCCTAAAGGGTCAGATTTTGGCTCTGTTTATTCTTCTGCAGAAGCGTCTGGCAATTTTGCCAGATGTTCAATCTTTTGTCCAGGCTTTGGTTAAAATTGCTCCTCCTTTGAGTCTTAATACAGTTCTTAAGGTTCTGCAGCAAGCTCCATTTGAGCCTATGCATTTTGTTGATATTAAGTTATTGTCCTGGAAGGTTTTTGTTTCTGCTGGCAATTTCCTCTGCACGTAGATTTTCGGAACATTCTGCTCTACAGTGTGATTCTCCTTATCTTATTCTTCATGCAGATAAGGTGGTTCTCCATACTAAATTAGGATTTCTACCTAAGGTGGTTACGAAACGCAATATTAACCAAGAATTTTTTTTTCTTCTTTTTGTCCTAATCCTTCCTCTAGAATGAGCAGTTGTTGCACAATTTGGATGTTGTGTGTGCTTTGAAGTCCTGTTTACAGGTTACTGAAGATTCTTGTCAATCTTCTGCTCTTTTTGTTGTCTTTTCTGGTAAACGGAGGGGTCAAGAAGGCCACTTCTTCCTCTCTCTTCTTCTGGGTGAGAAGTGTTATTCGATTGGCTTATGAGACAACTGGACAGCAGCCTCCAGAGAAAAATTACGGCTCACTCCACTAGGGCTATCACTTCCTCTTGGGCTTTTAAAAACTATGCTTCTATGGAACAGATTTTCAAGATGGCCCCTTGGTCATTATTGCATACTTTTTCCAAATTTTCCAAATTTGATGTTTTTGCCTCAACTGAGGCTTCTTTTGGGAGAAATTTTTTTCAAGCAGTGGTGCCTTCTGCTTAGGTTCGCCTGTCTTGTGTATCCCTCCCTTCCATTCTGTGGACTCTAGCTTTGGTATTGGTTCCCACTAGTAATTGAATAGATTTGTGGACTCTCCATGCCATTGGAAAGAAAACATAATTTATACTTATCTGATAAATTATTTTCTTTCCTGGCATGGAGAGTCCACTAGTAATCTAACAATAAAATACCAATAGCCCTTAAAAGGGCCTTTTGTAAGGCAATGTCCTAAGTTTAATAGCTCTTTTACATTTAAAAAATACTAAATACCCCATAACAGTAAAAAACCCCACCCAGGTTTATTATAGTATTAGCAATGTGGTGGATGGCGAATTAGGGGTTAATATTTTAATTAGGTAGTCAGGATGTGGGTGAGCGGCAGATTAGGGGTTAATAGGTTTAATATAGTATTTGCAATGCGGGGGTGGCGGTTTAGGGGTTAATAGGTAGTTTATGGTTGTTAGTGTACTTTGTAACATTTTTGTTTTGAGTTTTGTTAAACATTTTTATTTTGCAAAATCCATAACTACTGTGGTTTTTTAGCAGAATGGATCGTGGTGGTATAAGCTATAACGCTAGTGTAGTAGCCGGACAGCACAACCTGTAATACGGTTGACCTGAATATTCCACACTCAAAAGCCATATTTTGAGTGCGGAATGGAGAGTTGCGGTATAGGCTAAAATGCTAGAGGTATAGCTGTACCGCTGTGACTTGTAATACGGGTGAGATGAATATTCCGCAAAGGCCAACTTTTCAGCGGTATAGCCATACCGCAACACTTGTGATCTAGGTGAATATGAATTGAAAACTGTGACTATTGCTTTCTTAATTTTTATTGAATAATTGTTTATTTCTTGATCTTGTATGTCATTTTTTTTCTGATTATAATAAAAAGTAAAAAAAGCATAGTACACTATAGACAGGTATTAGAAACTACCCTAGGCATATTCAGAATTCAAGAACAGTAGAAGATTTGATCCCATGAGCGAGTCTGCAACCACAAACTTAAGAAGCAGAAACTGCTTCTTTATCCTCTCCAATGCTGACTTTATCCACTCCAACGCTCACTTGTTCATGGTGAGTGACATGTCCTGCAACCAACTGAGCAAGAGCAATTTAAATTTTGTCATGTGATGCTGCATCCCGAGTTACAGTTGCAGACAGCTTGTCTGCTTGAGAACTTGTCAGCCTGCAATCTTGATACATTTCTGTAAATATCAAGGTAAATCAATACCCAGTTTAGGAAGTTAGATAAAAAAGAAAAAGGTATATTAATTTGGTTAATTAAGTGTACTGCATTTCAAGCTACAAAACAAATACATTTATCTCCATTAAAGTCTATGGAGACTTAAGTTACCACCAGTTTCCAAACTTTACCACCTCAATGGAAACTGGGCCTTTATTATTTTATCAAACCAACTCTGAAACCCACTTACTATAAATCACATGCAATTTTTTTTATTATAGTTTGTTAGTAAAGAAATAGATTACCAAGTATTGATAAATACAGTTCTCTGGGGAAATTGTAGGGGCATGATACCCCACATTTTTCTTTCATGATTCAGACAGAGCATACATGGCTGAAATGGTTGATCCTTAATTCTTCAGTGTGCATCTTATCGATAACTCTAAGCTTAAAGAGGCAGTAAACCTAGCAAATAATGTTATATAAGTCTGCGCATAGTACAGAATTATATAACATTAGCTTAGTGCCAGCTTTCTAAAGCAAAGGGTTAGAGAGATATTTTACTACGAAAACAGAACGCCGCACCTGGCTCTACTGAGCGGGTCTGTTTTTTTCTCCTAAGCGCATCGCGGGCACGCTGTCTAATCACAGCATGCCCAATCGTGCTATTAAATCAATGTAGCTCACTCCCACTCAGGTCTGGTAGCAGGAGCGAGCTACATTGAGTTTAATAGCGTGATCGGGCCGTCTGTGATTAAACAACGTGCCGCGATGCGCTTAGGAGAAAATAACAGACCCACTCAGTAGAGCCAGGAGTGGCGTTCTGTTTTCGTAGTAAAATATCTCTCTAACCCGTTACTTTAGAAACCTGGCGCTAAGCTAATGTTATATAATTCTGCACTATGTGCAGAATTATATAACATTATTTGCTAGGTTTACTGTCCCTTTAAAGAATCTGGTTTATTGTTTTGAATTTTTTAGCACTATAATTTGTGACCCATCATTTTGAAGTAAGGACAACAAAAACAGCGCTAGAGTTGGTTCTGCTGCATATCTATGGACCAAGCAGTATGGATTCTGATTGGCTGTACCTCCTGTCTAGACAGAAGTTAATATATTTTGGGTTGATTTCTTCTCCTCTTACAGTATATATATATGTGTATATATATATATAGCCTTTCTATAGCCAATACTGCGGTATTGATTTTTTTTTTGTATTAATGGCTGTTTCAACAGCCAAAAGCAAATGACAAAATAAAGGTAAATACTCTATTTGTAAAAAAATGTGATACAACAAGCAGATAAAATGGATCATTATGAATATATTAAAGGATAGAAAAGTTACAGTACAATGTCTTTAGGGATATATGTCAGAACAAGAATAACAATCACATAACAGTGGTATTTAAATGGACAGTTAAAGTCAAAATTAAATTTTCATGGTTTAGATAGAACATGCAATTTTAAACAATTTTCCAATTTACTTCTGCTATCAAATTTGCTTTGTTATTTTGGTATCCTTCATTGAAGAGTAAACATAGGTAGGGTCAGAAGTGTGCATGTGTCTTTAGCACAGTGTACATTGTTACTTCAAGCAATACTGCAAAACACTGCTGCCATAGAGTTCTAACGACACATGCACAGTCCTGAGCTCCTGTGAGGCTACCCAAATTTAAAAGATACCAAGAGAGTGAAGCAAATTAGATCATAGTAAATTGGAACGTTTTAAAATGGCATGCTGCAAATGAATCATGGAAGTGTAATTTTGATTTATAATGTCCTTTTAAAAAAATATTGCTGTGTATTTCAAATTCATTTAGAAGCATTTGTGCATTAACTCCTTGAACTTGGAGCATGAACGACAGTGTATGCGTATGCAAGCAACCTTATGGCAATTAGAAAAGTTCTCTACTGTACAGAATTCCTTACTGATTGATGCAAATGACGCAGCATTCCAGGCTATTTGTACATAGACAATAAAACATATGTTCTACTCTTTAACATGACTCAGAAATAATGCTAGATTTTAATGAATTAGGAGGGGTGATTCACAATCATCGTTTTCCATCATTTTCTTTATATTAGGTGAATAATACTTTTTCATTGCTGTTGCTGTAATTTTCCAATATCTGCTGCTTATGGTGAAAACTGAAGCATAAATTGGTACGGTTATTATATAAAATGGGGATAAAGAATATTATTTTCTTTCATGTATTGGCAAGAGTCCATGAGCTAGTGACGTATGGGATTTACAATCCTACCAGGAGGGGCAAAGTTTCCCTAACCACAAAATGCCTATAAATACACCCCTCCCCACACCCACAATTCAGTTTTACAAACTTTGCCTCCTTTAATGGTGGTGAAGTAAGTTGGTGCTTGATTTTTTTTATTTCTTCTATGATAAGCGTTTCTAAGCATTCTGAAGCCCAATTCCTCTCAGAGTACATTGTTTGTCAGAGGGATGTGAAGAGAGTATCGCCTATTGATTTTATGGTTTTCCTAGCACGAAATCTTTTCAAGGGTTCTCTGTTATCGGTCGTAGGGATTCATCTCCTACCTCCCTTTTTTTAGATTGACGATATACTCTTATATACCATTACCTCTGCTGATAGTTTTCAGTACTGGTTTGGCTATCTGCTATTTGTGGATTGGTGTCTTTCGGTAAGTACAGTATGTATCATTATTTAAGACACTCTCAGCTATGGTTTGGCGCTTTATGTATTAATATAAAGTTTTAAATATATGTATTTTACTTATATTTGCCATGAGTCAGGTCTATGTGTATTTCCCTATGCAGTCTGGCAGCTTCGTTATGGGAATCATGTTTTAAGAAGTTTGTCTTACCTGGGGTATAGTCTGTTTTCCAATTTGACTTGTTTTTTCTTTGAAAACTTGCGGGCAAATTAGGCTTGCAAGGGCGAAAAATGCTGTTATTTATTGTGTCATTCTTGGCATGAGAATTTTTTGGCGTGAATGTGCGTCTGTAATAATGCAAGTTTGTCATTTCCTGTGTCTTAGTTGACACCAGGTTGTTTGGCGCGAAATTGTGTTTGTTATGATGCAGGTTGCGTCATTTCTGGATGTTTGTTGGCGGCAAAAAAAAATTCAACTTCCTTTTGCGACGTGCCTTGTTTATGCTTAGAGGGCTATACTATTTGCTTTTTTTTGTCAATTTTAGCATTTGCATTTTTTCCCAATCCTGAAACTGCTATATGTGGAAATAAGATATTTTTGTTTAAATGTTGTTATTTTTTCTTTTACATTTTACAAGATGTCTCAATCTGATCCTGCCTCAGAAGCTGCTGTAGGAACCATGCTGCCTGAACACAGTTCTACCAAAGCTAAGTGTATCTGTTGTAAGCTTGTGAAGATTATATCTCCAGCTGTAGTATGTAACAGTTGTCATGATAAGCTTTTGCATGCAGAAAAGGTTTCTATTAGTGCTAGTACAGTATCTGTTGTTTCTTCAACATCTAAAGTACATGATATTCCTGTTGATATGAAAATTATATTGCTGATGCGATACAGAAGGCTATGGCTGCTATACCGCCTTCAAATAAACGTAAAAGGTCTTTTAAAACTTCTCATAATACTGATGAAATTTGTAAAGACCGACAACATACTGATATATCCATCTCTGATGAGTATCTCTCTGATTCGGAAGATCCTACTTCAGACATTGACACTGATAAATCAACGTATCTTTTTAAGATTGAGTATATTCGTTCTTTGTTAAAAGAAGTGTTGATAGCTTTGGCTATTGAGGAGTCTGGACCTCTTTATAATAAATCCAGTAAACGTTTAAATTCTGTTTATAAACCTCCTGTGATTACTCCTGAGGATTTTCCTGTTCCTGATGCTATTTCTAATGTGATTGCTAAGGAAAGGTGTAAGCTTGATACTTCTTTTGTTCCTTCTTCAAGGTTTAAAAGTTATACCCTTTGCTAGTAGCTAAGTTAGAGTTTTGGGGAAAAGTCTCTAAGGTTGATGGGGCTATTTCTACTCTTGCTAAGCGTACTACTATTCCTATGGAAGATAGTACCTCTTTTGAGGATCCTTTAGATAGGAAATTTAATCTTATCTAAGGAAAGCTTATTTACATTCTGGCTATATTCTCAGACCTGCCATTTCTATGGCTGATGTTGTAGCTGCATCAACTTTTTGGTTGGATAGCTTAGCACATGGGGAAAAAGATTCTGATTTGCGTAGCATTGTTCGTTTGCTTCAACATGCTAATCATTTTATCTGTGATGCTATTTTTGATATCATCAAGATTGATGTTAAATACATGTCTTTGGCTATTTTAGCTAGAAGAGCTTTATGGCTCAAATCATGGAATGCTGACATGGTATCTAAATCTAGGTTACTATCTCTATCATTCCAGGGTAATAATTTGTTTGGTTCCCAGTTGGATTTTATCATTTCCACTATTACTGGGGGGAAGGGAGTTTTTTTGCCCCAAGATAAAAAGTCTAAGGGTAAATCTAAAGCTTCTTATCGGTTTCGTTCCTTTCGTCAGACTAGAGAGCAGAAAACCACTCCTTCCCCTTAGGACTCTGGCTCCAATTGGAAGCCATCTTCAAGTTGGAATAAATCCAAGCCTTATAAGAAACCAAAGCCAGCCCCCCAAGACTGCATGAAGGTGCAGCCCTCAATCCAGTTCTGCTGGTGGGGGGCAGATTGAAATAATTTCAAGATGTTTGGGCAGGTTCCGTTCAGAATCATTGGATTTAGAATATTGTCTCTCAGGGGTATCGAATAGGTTTCGGAGTAAGACCTATTTCTCTCTCACATTCCAACAAATCCTGTGAAAGCTTAGGCCTTTCTGAAGTGTGTTTCAGATCTAGAGCTTTCAGGGGTAATTGTTCCAGTTCCACTTCTGGAACAGGGTCTGGGTTTTTATTCAAATCTATTCATTGTCCCGAAGAAGGAAAATTCTTTCAGACCAGTTCTGGATCTGATGTTTTTGAATCAATTTGTAAGGGTCCTAACTTTCAAGATGGTGACTATAAGGACTATTCTGCCTTTTGTTCAGCAAGGTCATTACATGTCCTTAATAGACTTGCAGAATGCGTATCTTCACATTCCGATTCATCCAGACCACTATCGGTTTCTGAGATTCTCTTTTCTAGACAAGCATTACCAATTTGTTGCTCTTCCATTTAGCCTAGCAACACCTCCAAGAATCTTTTCAAAGGTTCTCAGTGCCCTTCTATCTGTAATCAGAGAGCAGGATATTGCAGTGTTTCCTTATTTGGATGATATCTTGGTACTGGATCAAACTTTTCATTTAGCAGAATCTCACACTAATCAGCTTGTGTTGTTTCTTCAAAAACATGGTTGGAGGATCAATTTACCAAAGAGTTTCTTGATTCCTCAGACAAGTGTCACCTTTTTAGGTTTTCAGATAGATTCATTGTCCATGACTCTGTCTTTAACAGACAAGAGACAAATGAAATTGGTTTCTGCCAGTTGAAACCTTCAGTCTCGATCATTCCCTTTAGCGGCTATGTACATGGAAGTTTTAGGTCTCATGACTCATGAATGAATCAATGGTGCAGGGATTATACTCGGATATCACAATTGATATACTTAAATCCCAACATTCAACTCTCTCTGTCCTGGTGGTTGGACCATCATCAAATTATTCAAGGGGCCTCTTTTGTTCATCCTTCATGGACTGTGATTTCAACAGATGCAAGTCTCATGGGTTGGAGAGCTCTCTGGGGGTCTCTGACAGCACAAGGAGTTTGGAATCCTCAAGAGGTGAGGTTACCAATCAATATTTTGGAACTCTGTGCTATTTTCAGGGCTCTTCAGGCTTGGCCTCTATTAAAGAGAGAATCATTAATTTGTTTTCAGACAGACAATATCACAACTGTGGCATATGTCAATCATCAGGGTGGGACTCGCAGTCCTTTAGCGATGAAAGAAGTATCTTGGATACTTTCTTGGATGGAATCCAACTCCTGTCTAATTTCTGAGATACATATCCCAGGTATAGACAATTGGGAAGCGGATTATCTCAGTCATCAGTCTTTACATCCAGGGGAGTGGTCTTTCCATCCAGATGTATTTTGTCAGATTGTACATATGTGGGTCTTCCCGAAATAGATCTGATGGCTTCCCATCTAAACAAGAAGCTTCCCAGGTACTTTTCCAGGTCCAGGGATCCTCAGGCGGAGATGGTGGATGCATTAGCAGTTCCTTGGTCTTACCAACTTGCTTACATTTTTTCGCCTCTAGTTCTTCTTCCAAGGGTGATCTCCAAGATCATAATGGAACAATTGCATGTGTTTCTGATAGCACCAGCATGGCCTCACAGGTTTTGGTATGCTGATCTGGTCCGGATGTCCAGTTACCGACCTTGGCCACTTCCTTTAAGGCCAGAACTTCTGTCTCAAGGGCCGTTTTTCCATCAGGATCTCAAATCGCAAAATTTGAAGGTATGGAAATTGAACGCTTAGTGCTGAGTCATAGAGGTTTCTCTGTCTCAGTGATTAATATTATGCTACAGGCTCGTAAGTTGGCATTCTTTTAGAATTCCTAGAATTTTTCAGTTTCTTCAGAATGATTTGGATAAAGGTTTGTCTGCAAGTACTTTGAAGGGACAAATATCTGCTCTTTCTGTTTTATTTCATAGAAATATTGCTAAGCTTCCTAATATTCACTGTTTTGTTCAGGCTTTGGTTCGTATCAAGCCTGTTATTAAATCAATCTCTCCTCATTGGAGTCTTAATTTGGTTTTGAAAGCTTTGCAGGCTCCTCCTTTTGAGCCTATGCATTATTTGGATATTAAACTACTTTCTTGGAAAGTGTTGTTCCTTTTTGCTATTTCTTCAGCTAGATGAGTTTCTGAATTGTCTGCTCTCTCTTGTGAGTCTCCTTTTCTGTTTTTCCATCAGGATAAGGCTGTTTTGCGGACTTCGTTTACATTTCTTCCTAAGGTTGTGAATTCTAACAACATTAGTAGGGAAATTGTTGTTCCTTCCTTGTCTCCTAATCCTAAGAATACTCTTGAAAGATCTGTACATTATTTGGATGTAGTAAGAGCTTTGAAATATTATGTCAAAGCTACTAAAGATTTCAGGAAGACTTCTAGTCTATTTGTTGTTTTTTCTGGTCCTAGGAAAGGTCAGAAAGCCTCTGCTATTTCTTTGGCATCTTGGTTAAAGCTTTTAATTCACAAGGGTTATTTGGAGGCGGGTCAGTCTCCGCCTCAGAGAATTACAGGTAATTCTACTAGATCAGTTGCCACTTCTTGGGCTTTTAAGAATGAAGCTTCAGTTGATCAGATTTGCAAAGCAGCAACTTGGTCTTCTTTGCATACATTTACTAAATTTTACCATTTTGATGTATTTGCTTCTTCTGAAGCAGTCTTTGGTAGAAAAGTTCTTCAGTTCTCTCAGTTTGATTCTTCTGCTTATGATTTAAGTTTTTTTCTTGAAATGTATGTGAAAATTATGAGAAAGACTTATTTTTTTGTGGATTTAATTTTTTTCAGCGGAAATAGCTGTTTTTATTTTATACCTCCTTCTCTAGTGGCTTTTTTGTGGACTTCCACATCTTGGGTATTTCTATCCCATACGTCACTAGCTCATGGACTCTTGCCAATTACATGAAATAAAACATAATTTATGTAAGAACTTACCTGATAAATTAATTTCTTTCATATTTGCAAGAGTCCATGAGGCCCACACTTTTTTTTGGTGATTATGATTTTTGTATAAAAGCACAATTTTATTTCCAGTTCCTCTTTTTGTATGCTTTTTACTCCTTATTTTATCACCCCACTACTTGGCTATTGGTTAAACTGAATTGTGGGTGTGGTGAGTGGTGTATTTATAGGCATTTTGAGGTTTTGGAAACTTTGCTACTCCTGGTAGGATTGTTTATCCCATACGTCACTAGCTCATGGACTCTTGCCAATATGAAAGAAATTAATTTATCAGGTAAGTTCTTACATAAATTATGTTTTATCATATTTGGCACTTGTGTTATTTTTTATGTCATATATTACTTTTCCTCATTTTTTAATTTTATTTTAGGTGCATATGTGGGGTCTAGCAACAAACTATAACTTTAACTATATATATATACAGTTGTATGCAAAAGTTTAGGCACCCCTGATAATTTCCATGATTTTCATTTATAAATAATTGGATGTTTGGATCAGCAATTTTATTTTGATCTATCAAATAACTGAAGGACACAGTAATATTTCAGTAGTGAAAGTAGGTTTATTGGACTAACAGAATATGTGCAATATGCATCAAAACAAAATTAGACAGGTGCATAAATTGGGCACCCTTGTCATGTTGTTGATTTGAATACCTGTAACTACCTAGCACTGATTAATTGGAACACACAATTGGTTTGGTGAGCCCATTAAGCCTTGAACTTCATAGACAGGTGCATCCAATCATGAGAGAAGGTTTTTAAGGTGGCCAATTGCAAGTTGTTGTTCTTTTTGACTCTCCTCTGAAGAGTGGAAACATGGGGGCCTCAAAACAACTCTCAAATTACCTGAAAACATTATGGTTTAGGGGAAGACTACAAAAAGCTATTGCAGAGATTTAAGCTTTAGACAAAAAAATGGCAGCACCACCTTCAATATGCAGAAATCTTCATTTATTATCCCATATGCAAGAGCAGGTATACATGACCACGTTTCGGGTCACATACCCTTAGTCATGTCAATTACAAGTGCAACACATCACCTTTAAATACCTTAACCAGGTGAACTAACTCCTCCCCTTAGGTCAATCAAGCTCCATCTATTGGCAGAAGAGAAAAACTTTTTTTATATAAAATCAAAATAAATTACACATATATATACAGATATGTAGCAGGTTAGTCCATCACAAAATTCCTAATGGGGAAATAATATTATGTTAACATTTTTATAAATACAAATTACAGAAATTTACCCAAATCAAAACCTCTATTCATACCTTTTGGGTTTAAAGAGTCTAGGGTATAGATCCAGAATAATTATTTTCTTTTCAACAGCAGCTCCCTATCGCCCCCTCTCCTGGGCACAGGGACCCAGTCTGAAACCTTCACTGTGAAATACTGTGGCCTGCCTCTAGAAAATGACAGGCCACAGGGGCTTCTGTGTCTTTTCTTCTAATGCCAGACTTGTGTTGCACCATTCTGTCTCTTACCCTTTGTGTCGTTTCACTGATGTAAATTTTGGCACATGGGCATTTAATAAGGTACACAACAAAAGTGGCATTACAGCTGAAATACCCATTCATTTTAAACCTTTTACCTGTTGTAGGATGAAAAAAAACTATCACCTTTAATTACACTACTGCAGCTAGAGAAGCCTAAAAATGGGAAGGTACCTTTCTTTTGTGCACTAAGGTAGCTAGTTGAGTCTCATTTAAGACTACCCACATCTGCCCTGACTAACATGTCCCTCAAATTGTATGGACGTGTATATGCTGGCATCGGAGGTTCTTTAAAAATGCCACCTAATGATTTTCTGTATATTAGGACTGCTGGTGTTAAATTCAGAGACAAATACCATTCTTTTCTCCGTGTCCTTTCTTTCTTTAAGTTCAAGTGCCTTTTGTGGTGGAATCCTATTTACTTCTTCTATGCTCTCTTTAATTAATTCCACAGGGTAACCCCTTTGCATAAACCATCTTTTACAATTGGCTCTTAGGTAAAGATCTTTTTAGTGAAGGGGGATGGGGACTGGTATAATGAAACAAAGTGTTGTGATCTGTTTCCTTAAGATAAAGATCTGTTAACTGTGATCTATTATTTTTATATACCTTTGTGTCCAGAAAGTTAACACTTTCCTCACTCCATGTAAGAGTAAACTTTATATACCTTGAGTTAAGGTTTAGAGTATGTACAAATTCTTCTAGGGATCCAATGTCACCCTACCATATGCCAAAAATATTGTCTATATAGCGCCACCAAGTGGCGCCATATAGAAGAAATAATTCATTTTCAAAAACGAAGTGTTCTTCATACCAATTCATGTATATATTGGCATATGTAGGGGCAACATTGGATCCCATAGCCATACATTGTCTTTGTTTATAAAAAGTGTCCTGAAACAAAAAATAATTACAGCACAAAATGATTTCTAAAAGTTCTTGCGGGGTATATTTGTTACTAGCTGCCAGGACACTCTTAATAACATCCATCCCACTAATGTGGGTAATGGAAGTATGTAGACTGACAACGCCAAGACTGTAGAGGATGCATTTTTCATAATACCCTGATAATTCATCTATTTTTAGCAATTTATAGACTGGGTCCCTGTCCCCAGGAGAGGGGGCGATAGGTAGCTGCTGTTGAAAAGAAAATAACTATTCTGGATCTATACCCTAGACTCTTTAAACTCAAAAGGTATGAACAGAGATTTTGATTTGGGTATATTTCTGTAATTTGTATTTATAAAAAGGTACATAACATAACATAATATTATTTCCCCATTAGGAATTTTGTAATGGACTAACCTGCTACATAACTGTATATATATATGTGTAATTTATTTTGATTTTATATAAAGAAGTTTTTCTCTTCTGCCAATAGAGGGAGCTTGATTGACCTAAGAATGTAATAGGTAAGAAAGAGTTAAAGGGGAGGAGTTAGTTCACCTGGTTAAGGTATTTAAAGGTGATGTGTTGCACTTTTGTAATTGGCATGACTAAGGGTATGTGACCCGAAACGTAGTAATTTATACCTGCTTTTGTATATGGGATAATAAATGAAGATTTCTGCATATTGAAAGTGGTGCTGACATTTTTTTGTCTAAATCTACTGCCAAAGGTGTTTGCAGTAACCTGTCGGCGTGCACACCTGTTTGCCTGTGGTGCTGGATTTGATTGAACTTTGAGATTTAAGCTGTCAGTGTCCACTTTGAGCAACATAGTGAGGAAATGGAAGACCACAGGCACAGTTCTTGTTAAGACCAGAAGTGGCAGGCCAAGTAAAATATCCGAGAGGCAAAGGCAAAGGATGGTGAGAACGGTCAAAAACAGACCACCTCCAAAGACCTACAACATCATCTTGCTGCAGATGGTGTCACTATGCATCGTTCAACAATTCAGCGCACTTTGCACAAGAAGAAACTGTATAGGAGAGTGATGCAGAAGAAGCCTTTTCTGCACACATGCCACAAACAGAGTCGCTTGAGGTATGCAAACGCACATTTGGACAAGCAAGCTTCATTTTGGAAGAAGGTGCTGTGGACTGATGAAACAAAGATTGAGTTATTTGGTCATAACAAGGGGCGTTATGCATGGTGGCAAAAGAACACACCGTTCCAAGACAAACACTTGCTACCCACAGTAAAATTTGGTGTTTGTTCCATCATGCTGTAGGGCTGTGTGGCCGTACTGGGAATCTTGTTAAAGTTGAGGGTCACATGGATTCCACTCAATATCAGCAGATACTTGAGAATAATGTTGAGGAATCAGTCACAAAGTTGAAGTTACACCAGGGCTGGATATTTCAACAAGACAACGACCCAAAACACTGCTCAAAATCTACTCTGGCATTTATGCAGATGTACAAGTATAATGTTCTGGAATGGCCATCCCAGTACCCAGATAAATCTCATTGAAAATCATTGAAAATCTGTGGGGTGATTTGAAGCGGGCTGTCCATGCTCGGCAACCATCAAACCTTACTGAACTGGAGATGTTTTGCAAGGAGGAATGGTCCAAAATACCTTCATCCAGAATCCAGACACTCATTACAGGTTATAGGAAGCATCTAGAGGCTGTTATTTCTGCTAAAGGAGGCTCTACTAAATATTGATGCAATATTTCTGTTGGGATGCCCGAATTTATGCACCTGTCTAATTTTGTTTTGATGCATATTGCACATCTTCTGTTAATCCAATAAACCTAATTTCACTACTGAAATATTACTGTGTCCTTCAATTATTTGATAGATCAAAATGAAATTGCTGATCCAAACACCCAATTATTTATAAATGAAAATCATGGAAATTGTCAGGGGTGCCTAAACGTTTGCATACGATTGTATATACTGTGTGTATGTATATATATAGTGTATATATATATATATACACTATAACTGTGTGTGTATATAAAAAATTCTCTGTCTCTCGCTCTCTCTCAGTATATATGTATATAGATATATATTTGGCACATCTCTTCATTAGTAAATGTACTCTATATAAATGAGTTGAAGTGGCGGAGGAAGAGACCCTTTCAGTCTTGTTGGAGTTAGGGAATTGTCTGTTTCAAGCTTTTTAAAGATTACTTTCTCCTTAAAAGTTATTATTATTATTTTTTGTGGGATAAATATGTATAAATATTTTAAGCAACATGAAAGTAATGTTTGAAATGTACAAGAGAGCACCTCTAAACATTTGACTACTATCTGGAACCAAAAAGCTAGGAAAGGAAGGTATCCTATTGAGATGCTGTGGCAGGACCTGAAGAGGGCTATATAATCAAGTCAGCACAGAAATATTGATGAACTGAGAAAGATTTGTAGGGATAAATGGTCAGAAATTAAATTCTCAATATTATTCATGTCTTATAAGCAGACTATGGGGTAGATTTATCTTGTAGCGTATGCTGTTTTCGCAAGAGCCTTCAGGCTCGCCTGGAAACATAAGTTAAGAAGCACCGGTTGGATACGATCAGGTTAATTGGCACCCCCTGCTAGTGGCGGATTGGCCGCAAATCTGCAGGGAGCGGCATTCCACAAGCATTTCACTAGAAATGCTTGTGCAATGATAAATGCCAACAGCCTATGCTTTTGGCATTTAGTGATGTCGGGCGGACATGATTTGCTACAGCGGATCATGTCCGGCCGACATTTGATAAATCTACCCCCATGTTTCTCAACAGGAAACGTTTGTTGGAGGTTGTTGCTGCTAAAGGTGGCTGTAGACTAAATACAAGGGGTTTACTTACTTTTTACAGCTGTAACCAATAACATTTAGTTACCTTACTCCCTGCTACTAAATTTAAGAGTTTACTTACATTTTCCAGATAACAATTTGAATAGTACAACTATTTGGGTGTTGTTAGTTTAGTCAGATTGTTTTTGTCTATAATTGTGGCTTAGATGAAGATCAGACAGTGACAATTGTTAACAAAAGCATTTTTACATATTAGTGTGTTTTGCAAAGTTGTTCTAGCTGTAATCAATAATCTGATTTATTATCTTGCTATGTCAATAATATGAGTTTAGGTTTACACTGTGAGATATAATTCTCATGTAATATTTTTAATTAATTGTGTCAATGTTTGACGATAAACTTTCACAACATCAGTGCAGTGTAACTAGAGAACTCTGAAGTTTTTTCCTCTTTGACAAGCATCTTCTGTTTGCTGATGTTGGTTTTTACAATCACTTTAAAGGGACAGTCTACAATAGAATTTTTATTGTTTTACAAGATAGATTATCCCTTTATTACCCATTCCCCAGTTTTTGCATAAACAGTTATATTAATATACTTTTTACCTCTGTGATTACTTTGTATCTAAGCATCTTCTGACAGCCCCTAATCACATGACTTTTTATTTATTATCTATTGACTTGCATTTAGTACTGTGTTGTGCTAACTCTTCAATAACTCCTTGGGCATGAACACAATGCTATCTATATGGCCCACATGAACTAGCAGTCTCCTGTTATGATAAGCTAATAAAAAAGCATGTGATAAGAGGCTGTATGTAGTGACTTAGAAACAGGCAGACATTTAGAGGTTTAAATGTTATAAAGTATATTAATATATCAATGTTGGTTGTGCAAAGCTGGGGGAATGGATAGTAAAGGCGTTATCTATTATTTTAAACAATAACAATCTTAGTGTAGACTGTCCCTTCAAAGCAGTGTGAAATCTAAAGTCTCAAATAAATCACGAGCAAACTGTACATTTCACAAGTAATACATTATTTTGTGTGAAACTAAGCAGAAGTCACCGTGATAGTACTATCACTGGGCTTCTATAGGAGGCGCTTAACTCTTGCGAGAAATATATAAAAAGATGCAGATAATGAAGAGTATGTACTAGTATTTGAAATATGGAGGAATATCAGCTAGCAATGAAGCAAATGACAATATTTTACACTAATGTAGCAAATGACAATATTTTACACTTATGTACCCACACAGTGCGTTAGGTGTGAGGTGAGTAAAAATGTAAAATTTATACAAATCAATAGTATAGGCAACCAGATCTGGAAAGTCCAGCGAGTTTCTTCAAATGTCCATCAGTACTTGAACAGGCTGCTCTCTGTCTTCACCCAACTGGATGATGTAATTCTATGATGTAAAACAAAAACAAGAACAGAGGCGCCACATGTGTAGATCAATATAACCAGAAAATCCAATAAAGGAGCAGAATAAGGGTACTCACAAACGAGGTGGCACTCTCTTGTGCCAGTAGGGGTGGGCTGGTTTTCAACAGCAAACCAGCTGGCTGTGTGTTGATCTCCCCCAGATGGACTGGAAATACTTGTCTCCTGGATGACGGACTACGGCCAAAACTGCAGTGGAAGGAGGAGGAAGAGCTACAGTGCCCTTAGGTTACTGCTATGAGGGTAGTTACACCAACACCAGACTTATGTAAAAGTATAAAATCAGTATTTTATTATACAAAATAAAAATACCAAACGGTATAACAAATTACAGCTGGGTGATGACAACCTATCTCCCCATAGACCATACAATATAGCGACGCGTTTCTCGGGGAACACCCCGTTTCCTCAGGCTTGTATGTTCATTGTATACATGAATGCCCTTTATATAGGGCTCAGTAGCCTAATGTTCAAATAAACCCTCCCCTTCCTTTACACAGATTGACCTATCATGTCCTTCCTTTCCCAACACTCCCCATTGTTGTGGTAGTGTGCTGTTCAATTAGTTAAAATTATATGTCACAACTATATTTTAATTTGTAGAACCTTATTTACCTATGTGTCTCTAAAGATCATATGGTAAAGAACAATTGGATCGATAATTGGCAGTTTCGATCGTGCCCTGTGGATATTGTTATCGTAGTAGAAAAGCTAACATATGTTGCATGCCTAGCCAATAGATTACGACCATGTTGGGGGCCTGTCCTGGTATGGCATTCTCATTGGTTACGCTATATACTGCATGTTACAAATAATGTTATCATGACGTAGTGTCATGTGATCGGGAGTGTAGCGAATGGCTAATGCAGTAATTCCAACATCAAAAGAGATGACGCGTGATCACATGATCACTACGGCCCGAGCGTATGTTTCTCTATCCTATTGTGGTTACTAGGGGCGAGATGATTACGCCCATATCTAACTCTCACTTTTTTCCATTGGTTCCAGAGTTAGATATGGGCGTAATCATCTCGCCCCTAGTAACCACAATAGGATAGAGATACATACGCTCGGGCCGTAGTGATCATGTGATCACGCGTCATCTCTTTTGACGTTGGAATTACGGCATTAGCCATTCGCTACACTCCCGATCACATGACACTACGTCATGATAACATTATTTGTAACATGCAGTATATAGCGTAACCAATGAGAATGCCATACCAGGACAGGCCCCCAACATGGTCGTAATCTATTGGCTAGGCATGCAACATATGTTAGCTTTTCTACTACGATAACAATATCCACAGGGCACGATCGAAACTGCCAATTATCGATCCAATTGTTCTTTACCATATGATCTTTAGAGACACATAGGTAAATAAGGTTCTACAAATTAAAATATAGTTGTGACATATAATTTTAACTAATTGAACAGCACACTACCACAACAATGGGGAGTGTTGGGAAAGGAAGGACATGATAGGTCAATCTGTGTAAAGGAAGGGGAGGGTTTATTTGAACATTAGGTTACTGAGCCCTATATAAAGGGCATTCATGTATACAATGAACATACAAGCCTGAGGAAACGGGGTGTTCCCCGAGAAACGCGTCGCTATATTGTATGGTCTATGGGGAGATAGGTTGTCATCACCCAGCTGTAATTTGTTATACCGTTTGGTATTTTTATTTTGTATAATAAAATACTGATTTTATACTTTTACATAAGTCTGGTGTTGGTGTAACTACCCTCATAGCAGTAACCTAAGGGCACTGTAGCTCTTCCTCCTCCTTCCACTGCAGTTTTGGCCGTAGTCCGTCATCCAGGAGACAAGTATTTCCAGTCCATCTGGGGGAGATCAACACACAGCCAGCTGGTTTGCTGTTGAAAACCAGCCCGCCCCTACTGGCACAAGAGAGTGCCGCCTCGTTTGTGAGTACCCTTATTCTGCTCCTTTATTGGATTTTCTGGTTATATTGATCTACACATGTGGCGCCTCTGTTCTTGTTTTTGTTTTACATCATAGAATTATTTTGTGTGACATTCAATATGATTCATTTTTAAAGTACAAAAAACAGCAGTAATTTTGCAATTGTTTTTTTTTTTCTTTACTAAATAGCTATTTTATTCTTGCAATGTCGGTAATTGTGAAGGCTTTTCATTCAGTTATAAAGCATACCCACTAGGATATAGTAAATGAAATATGCAGTAGTTTGTTCATTAATTTATAGTACATTATTCATTATTAGCAATACTTGTCATTACAAATCATATATTCAAATAATGTAACTTTTGACAGACTATTCTTTTTAAAATTTGAATGTATATGAAAGGTAACACAAGGTTTAATGTATAAAATGTAATTCCACATAAAAGGTTTATAGGGACATAAAAACCCAGATTTTTTTTTCATGATTCAGATAGAGCATATCATTTTAAACAACTTTACAATTTACTTCTATTACCTAATTATGCTTCATTCTCTTGGAATCCTTTGTTGAAGTAGCAGCAATACACTACCGGAAGTTAGCTGAACACATCTGGTGAGCCAATAGCATGAGACATATATGTGCATCCACCAGTCAGCAGCTCCGGATCCTTTTTATCTCCTTCCTTGTGGGTCTTATTTGTCTACATCGGAATAAATTTCCGATGTAAACTAATAAGTAAAAATTTAAATCACAAGATAATACATGCGATTGCTTGATATCAAAGATGGGATTGTGTCAGGGGGAAGTGCCTATGACGCTAGGCACCCCCCCCCCCCCCCAGCCCGCAATCCCCATTCAGGCCTATGGCTTCAGTACAGTCAAATGGCTAGGACGTTCTATGCCGTCCTAAGGGCCTAAAGCCCAGCGCAATTAGGACGTCATGGAATGTCCTAACAGCGGGAAGTGGTTAATAAAGGATATCTCACTGGTTTTCAAACCTGTTCTCAGGCCTTTCTAACAGGCCACTTTTTGAGAATATCTGAACTGGAGCACAAGTGAAGTAATCAGCTAATTAGTAAACATGGTTATGTTACCTGCTCTCACCCAAGGTAATCCTGAAAATCTGCCCTCTTAGGGAGGCCTGAGAACAGGTTTAAAAAACAGTGCTCTATCAGAATCAAGAAATAAAGTGTTTGGGTTTCATGCCCCTTTAAGTCATTTATAATGTGTGGTGTGTGTATATATATATATATATATATGTGTGTGTGTGTGTTTATGTGTGTGTTTGTGTGTGTATGTATGTGTGTGTGTATGTGTGTGTGTGTGTGTTTGTGTGTATGTGTTTATATTTGTGTGTGTGTGTGTGTGTGTGTATGTATGTGTTTATATGTGTGTGTGTGTATATATGTATATATATATATATATATATATATATATATGTGTGTGTGTGTTTATGTTTGTGTGTGTATGTATGTGTGTGTGTGTGTGTGTGTGTATGTATGTGTTTATATGTGTGTGTGTGTGTGTGTGTGTGTGTGTGTGTGTTTATGTTTGTGTGTGTGTGTTTCTATACATATACAACAGGCAATTGTTAAATGAATTGTGAAAACCAAGGTTGAGAAAGGATAAAGAATTGTTGAAAAAAATCATTTTGTATATAATCTCTTTTTTAAGCTTTACAGAAATAGACTAATGCACATATGGCACAATAATTATTTTCTTGAGATTTAAAATTTATCAGATTAGATCAATCCTGAGAATTTTATTTGGAAAATGCCATATAAATATTACCAGCATTTTAAGGGGCAATAATAATGCTTTTATATTTAATAGAACATTTTCTAAATACAGTACCGATATTTTCTCCCCTTTCCCTAACATCTGTATATACAGGAAGCTAAATACGGCAATTTGTCTACAAATTGTCTCCACTGGGGTTCTGTGGTCCCGCTTTCTTTAAAGTGATTGTAAAGTTTAATGAATAAGCGCCCAGTATCTAAAAATAATCTTAAAAACAGGGGCACTTTTATTCATTAAACATTTTTAAAATATTTACCATTGCGTTAACATATAGCTGTTCCTCCGCCCACATCTCCTACAGTATTTAGCATATGGAAAACGAATACGTCTTCCTCCAATCGTTGCGTGCCCCCTTTCATGTCCAGCTTGTGGGGCACGCAACGATTGGAGGAAGCTAGATTCGTCATCTGTATGCTAAATACAGTAGGAGATGCGGGCGGAGGAACCCGACCCAAGTCTGCTCTGGATCTCCGGGGTTTTTTATTGTTTGGCTGCAGCCTCTAAAGTATCGGACCTGTGCTTAGGTGTGGGATAAGAAGCAGTTATAACTGTTTAACTATTCTTCCCTTTTTTCTGTTAGGGGATTTAAGGGACTTTATTATTACTGTCTGATCATTAAAGCACCTAACTAGTATAATATCAGACAGGTTTTAGTTTAAGACCCTGCAGACTGTGACTTTTGTTCCTAGGAGCCTGTTAATCCTGTAAGTTTTAGACTTTGATGGAAATCACTACCTATTGAAACCAGCTGTAAGTGTGTCCCCTATTTAACCTGTTCAAAATTTGCCCAGGTCTATAATATTCTATGTGGTTAACAGTCATCTAGACCATTGTTTTTCAACCGCAGTCTTCAAGTACCCCCAACAGGCCAGATTTTCCTTACAGCTGAACCAGTGCACAGGTGAAATAATCAGTTTATGGATGAGAGCATGATAGTAACCATGGTGACTGATCAGCTGATTACTTCACCTGTGCACTGGTTCAGCTATAATGAAAACCTGGCCTGTTGGGACTACTTGAGGACCTCGGTTGAGAAACACTGATCTAGAGTAGGCAACCTGCCACCTGTTTCCCACTAATGGAAACAACTTTTAACATTATATATGTCCATATATAATTTCTGATAATTGCAGTGCTACTTTAGAGATATTATGGTTATATTTTCTGCTAATATAATTTGTATTTTTATATGTGCTTAGTTTCTATTGTATGATAGATTTGTTATATCATGCATATTGTTCTCCTGGCAGCAAGTTATATGCTCCAAACCTTTGGGGTAGTCAGTGGGACGCTGATGTGGGCTTTATAGCTGTTTATTTAAAGTGTGGCAATGTGTATCTGTCCTTTATGTTTGTTTTAGACATTAGATTTCAGGTCTTTGCTACTGTATATTTGTAATCTTGTCACACTCTCCTGCATTTATGTCAGTGCTTAGAATCTTCTAGCTATCCCTGTGTGATTATCTAATATCCTCCGTGTAACTATATAGGATTGTGATGGCTAAGTGCATCATAGGTTTGCCCCTCAGCTATACTTGCATTGGTTCTATTGATGTGTCAGTTATTATTTAGATGTTTCCCTCCTTGATTTCGATTGAAAAACAGCAATACAATTTAGTTAAAGGGATATTAAACACACATTTTGTTCTTTCATGATTCAGAGAGCTTTTGTTCTTTCATGGCTACAGTTAGCCACCAACAGCAAGCGCTAGCCAGGTGCTGAACCAAAAATGGTCCGGCTTCTAATCTTACATTCCTGCTTTAATATAAAGATACCAAGAAAACAAAGAAAAATTGATAATAGGAGTAAATTAGAAAGTTGCTTAAAATTGCAAGCGCTATCTGAATCATGAAAGAAGAAAAAAATAATAGTTTATAGCAATAGTTTTATCTCTGTGATCATGTTTTGGGCTCAAGAGTGGCCCTAATTTTGTCATTCCCTTGAATTGTACCTCTTTATTGTTCTTTATGATATATATATATATAAAGTTGGAATCAAAAAGTGATTCACTATTTATCATTCACATTCTTTAGATTTTAGTTTATTCTATGAGAAGACAGGGTCCAAGACTGACCCCTTTGTAAGCTGAATTTGTTACAGTATGTATATTTATGATTGGGTGCCCATGTAATGTTTTGTAATTTGCCTTGAACAGTAAACCTCATAAAAAAAAAAGAAAAAGAGTCTGGAGTTCAGTCTGCGGAATGCAGAACTATGACACATGTAAATAGGGTTGCCACCTCAGCCATGTTTTCCTGGACAGTTATGACGCAAAACCAAATCAGACAAGTTCAATCGTGACTCACTGCATACGGTTTAATACATCAAAGTTAAAATACAAGTTGCACTTACTGGAAGTGTAAAATCAATGCGCCGATAAATTAAAAACACTGTGCCGTATAACGTCTCTCACTCCAGAGTCAAGTGTAATGTCTGTACATCCTCCATTAACCGAGGGTAAAACTGAAGTAGTTCTTGCCAACTGATGGTTGATCCTTAATGGGCTCTGTGTGCCTCTCTCCACTTACTTGACGCATTTCGTCTGTACACGTACAGACTTTCTCATGAGCTCATACCCTTTTGAGAAAATCTGTCTGTGTAAAAACAAAACGCATCAAGGGATTGGGCAGAGGCCCAGAGAGCTCATCAAGGATCAACAGGTGGCCAGTACTACTCCAATGTTACCCTCGGTTAACAGAGGATGTACAGACATTACACTTGACTCTGGAGTGAGAGACATTATCCGACATGTTGGTTTTTCATTTATGGGCATTGATTTTGCACTTCCAGTAAGTGCAACTTGTATTTCAACTTTGCAAAGAAAAGAGTGTATAATAATACACACAACAGGGCGCTATTAAATTTCCAAGGATTGCTAAAAATATATATACACATACTATGCTAGAAAAATGTACTGTCAATATTACACACTAAATATTAATATTAATTATGAATCACAATGAATATTCAACAATATAAAATACAAAATAAAAAATAAATAAAATAAAGTCCATATATCTGCAGAAATAATGTCCAATTAAATCATGTACTTACAAATATAAAGTCCATATATTGAAAATATAAAGGCTAATCAAGGCCTATGTGGTCAGTTGGTTGCTGCTTCCTCAGACCCTCAGCGTCTTGGAATGTTGTGTTTTTTGGGGGTACTACCGGAAGGATTTTCTATAGCGTGAGTGCTTTGGACAACAGTGCTTCGGAACATACATACAGAGAGGTATCCGGAGCTGATACAAGGAGGCATATAGCAGTCGGCTTTAATGTGAATATTGATTTTGAGCATCTTGTGAGTTCTTATAAACCGTATGTTTTCTAACTAATAAACTTTTAATGCTACACTTGAGTCCGCGCTTCTCTCCTCTTGTTTTTTCTAGTTGTATTTTAACTTTGATGTATTAAAGCGT
This sequence comes from Bombina bombina, assembly GCF_027579735.1. Lineage (NCBI taxonomy): Eukaryota > Metazoa > Chordata > Amphibia > Anura > Bombinatoridae > Bombina > Bombina bombina. The sequence continues at coordinate 88,942,604 of NC_069507.1, read as the reverse complement.
ATGCAGTGAGTTGCGGTTGCGTTTGTCGGATTTTGTTTTGTAGTTTGCTGTTGAAGACTTTCACGCTATCATGGATTTAAGAAGGTGGCACCAGTCTCACGTTGGAAGTGAGAGTATAAAACATTGAACTTTGGAATGCAGGATATAGCGGGATTTCATCTGTATCTATCTTTTTCTGTTACAGTAGTCACCAACTCACAAGGAACATTGTATCTTTTGGATTTTATTTTATATTTACATTACGCACCATTTGGAAGCGCAGCTATTATTGTGGTTTTAAGTTTTCTTTATTGGACAGTTATGAGTTACACATGGTGCAGGGGTGTATAGAAAGACACATGAATAGTGTTGTGTCCAGAGGCACGATACATGTTCCTTTCTGAATGCCCTGCAGCACGTATAACTCATAACTGTCCAGGAAAACTTGGCAGAGATGGCATGTAAAATGTAAATGCTACACGGGATTGGTTAATATGTCCGGGAGCTCATTTATGTTTAAATATTTTTATTAAGTTTTCTCCAACATGAATATAACAACAAGTGAACTGTTACATAAGGCAAGTACATCAAGACCCCAGTAAGTGGGGGGTAGCTTGTGTCACATGTTCATATGAATGCCTCTCAATATAACGTAGAAAAAGGGAAAGACAAAAAATAAAAAAATAAAATAAAAAGAAGGAATGGGAAAGGGAAGGGAGTTGCCCTGAGGTTTCAAAAAAGGTTAAAATTAAATAACATATGGACAGGATTGGAAACATATCTTTAAAAATAAAGAGATAAAGACAAAAAAAAAATAATAAAGAAAAATAAAAATAGATTTCAAAAGTAGTAGGGGGGGGGGGGAGAACAGGTTTTGTACTCACATCAAAGTAATATGCAACACTATCATGTATCTCATTTTGCAAAAGAAAGAAGCATTTAGAAATTATTCTGTAGAAGCTACTTAGTTCCTCTCGAGCCAACACACCGCTGCTATTGTATATATGTTTTCTATCGATCCAACACCCAAATCAGGCCTCCACACTATATAGTGGTTAAGTGGTAGTGGAGTTATTCAGGACCCAATAGAACCACACCTTCTCAAATGACTCTCTGGTATTCATGATCCATGAGGCAGATTCGTACATTCTAAACATGTTATTTATTTTATTCCTCACCTCCATCCATGTTGGTACCCCCGTTTTCCAGTGGTATGCTATTGCTATTCTTGTGGTCGTGCATAAAATTCTAATAAAGGCATTAATTTCTTTATTATATTTTTTAAAACCTGTGTGTAATAAAGCCTGAGAAATATCAAGCTCTATCTCTTCCCCTAGGATCGAGCTAAGTAAAGTGGAAAGGGAATGCCATATCTGTTTTACTCCATCACAGTCCCACCACATATGTCTAAAGGTGCCTATATTCCCACATCCCCTGTAGCATAGATTGGATGCCGCCTGTGACATGTGAGAGGTAACATTTGGTGTTAGATACCAGCGAAATGCAATCTTGAGGGTATTTTCACGTAAATCTGCACTGATCAACCCTCTTCCCATGGAGCTAAATATATTCTCCCATGTATGTCTATCATAAGTAACATTAATGTCATCTTCCCACCTGCGCATCAGAGTTGTTTTAGGGGCATTGTGGTCTTTCTGTATAGCAATATATAGTATAGAGATTGTATGTTTAGGTCTAGAGGTTTGTGAGTATATACTTTCCAGTGTTGTGGGGGAAGAGGCCCTAGCACTGCACATGTATTTACGAATGGAGGTGGACAACTGTAGATATTGAAACCACCTTATCTTCATCGGGGTCAGTTTATCTTGAATCTGAGTGTAGGTCATCAGTGTGTTATTAAGTAAGGTGTCCGCCACCCTATAGAGCCCTTTATTGGCCCATTTATCTATAGAGGTATGAAGCTCTTGAGGCATAATTTTCCTGAGTGGAATCATCACTGATCTCGGAGGTAGTATGTTGTGGTGGTCTGCTATCCATTTTTTAACTTGTTTGGTGGATGCATAAATTGGTGATCTAAATATATGTGTATTGTTTGTTTGGTCATTCCATAACACGTCGTCTGCATGTGGTAGTCCCTCTATCCCTGCTTCTATTTTGGGCCAGATAATGTCCTCTAGTCTCCTCCCCATTAGAGTTGTTTGTGAAATTCTGGCTGCCTTGTAGTAGTCAATTAGGTTTGGGACACCCACCCCCCCTAAAGTTTTATGTTGTGTCAAAACCACTGAAAGGATTCTTGCTTTTTTGCTACCCCTAACATAGGCTATTAGTTCCTTTTGTAATGTAGATAGTTCCAGAATCGGAATTGGTATAGGTAGTGTGCGGAATAGGTAAAGTAAACGTGGGAAAACATTCATTTTAACTGCGGAAAGTCGGCCATACCAAGAAAAGGAATGTTTCTTCCAACTCTGGAGGTCTTTTCTTATAGTTTTAAATAACGGCGTGTAATTATATTTATATAGTTGGTGATATTGAGCTGACAGCTGGATCCCCAGGTATCTAAGTGAGTGTTTCACCCATTTAAACTCAAAATTAAGTTCTATGGTTTTCTTTGTATGAGGGGGTAAAGCTATTGGTAATGCCTCACATTTCTCAAGATTGATTTTATATCCCGATATCTGTGAAAATTTATCGAGAAGGTTGTATAAATTCGGGAGAGACAACAGGGGTTTCGTAACTGTAACCAAAATATCATCCGCAAAGAGGGTGAGCTTGTATTCATGGTTAGCTATTGTGGCGCCTTTAATGTCTGGAGACAGTCTTATTCTAGCAGTTAGGGGCTCTATGCAGAGAGCAAATATCAGGGGAGACAGAGGGCACCCCTGTCTTGTCCCATTCCTTATGGGAAAAGGCCTAGACCTATATCCTGCCAATACTACCCGGGAGCTCATTTTAAAGGGACACCGAACCCAAATTTTTTCTTTCTTGATTCAGATAGAGCATGCAATTTTAAGCAACTTTCTAATTTACTCCTATTATCAATTTTTCTTTGTTCGCTTCCTATCTTTATTTGAAAAAGAAGGCATCTAAGCTTTTTTTTTTTTGGTTTAGACTCTGGACAGCACTTTTTTATTGGTGGATGAATTTATCCACCAATCAGCAAGGACAGCCTAGGTTGTTCACCAAAAATGGGCTGGCATCTAAGCTTACATTCTTGCATTTCAAATAAAGATACCAAGAGAATGAAGAAAATTTGATAATAGGAGAAAATTATAAAGTTGCTTAAAATTTCATGCTCTATCTGAATCACGGAAGAAGAAAAAATTGGGTTCTGTGTCCCTTTAAATGTTTTCCTATTTGCTAAAGTAGAAGTCACACATCTGTATGTCCCCTTTGCTTAAATCTGTTTGATCTGTCAAGATAAACAATATTCAGGAAGCTTTTCAATGTGTTTTTCTCGGGATTGCAAAATAATATAAAAATAACAGTTTTTAAATGATTTTAAACCATTTATTTTGTATGCAGCTATGTTGTAATGTAGTGACTATTTTCTATGTATAACTAAAAAATTGACTAATGTCCTTTTAAACCTGACATGTGAGAGAACCAGTGAGAGATTAGCGATTAGGGAAATGAGGATGATCTGTAAAATGGAACCATTTTTTATTCCACTTCGATGTGAAAATATGCAATACACTGAAAGCTTTAGCCTCTTTGAGGAAAAGATAGCAAATCCCTTTTATTCTTTGTATTCGCTTACAAGCCTAACCCGTGGGAAGCAAATCAATTAATCATTGAAGTAAAAAAATACATTATTTGTTAGAAGTGCATAGATATAAACTATTTAAAGGGACCTGGAAATCATACATTTACTGCAATGCCTGACTTTATTGTGAAAATCTGCTGAAATATATATTTTTGTTCCCCCAAACCTACCCATTCTGTCTTTTTACTTTTTCTTTTTCTAACGCAGGCCTACAAAGTACAGCCAATCAGAGACTTAATTGACTGAGATGTATACGATTCCAGGAAACTCTGATTGGCTGTTGAGAGCAAAGCTGTGTAAATTAATTAAAAAATGAACACAACTTTAGTAATTATTATTATTATTATTATTATTAATAATAATAATAATAATAATAATAGTAAAAATAATAAAAGAAGAAAATGATGAAGACTACATTGATGCCAAAATAAATATTTTTATGATTCAGGCTTTCCAATTTACTTCTATTATCAAAATTGACTTTGATTGTTTTGTATCTTCTGTTGCAGAGCATATCTAGATAGGTTTAGGAGCACACATGTCTTTTGAGTAATAAATGGCAGCTATGTTTGCAATGATATCCATTGTTATAAACACTGCCTGGTACGATCTTTATTTCTTATAACATTTTATCTGATATTTCAGCTCAGTCTCTCCTGTCTTTTACCTCCGTTTGAGAGACGGAACTGAATCTATCAATTTCTAAAGGTCAATGGAAAAAAAATCCTTTCCACAAAGAAATCCTTTGTTTCAGTTTCTGTATTGGAAACCAACTAGAATTTATTATTAAAGGGACACTCAAGTCAAAATTAAAGTTTCATGATTCAGATAGTCCAGCAATTTTAAACAACTTTACAATTTACTTCAATTAACAAAATGTGCAGTCTTTTTTATATTTATACTTTTTGAGTCACCAGCTCCTACTGAGCATGTGCAAGACTTCACAGAAATAAGTATATGCATTTGCGATTGGCTGATGGCTGTCACATGATACTGGGGGAGTGGAAATAGACATAACTTTAATATTTGTCAGAAAAAAATCCACTACTCATTTGAAGTTCAGACGTAGGGGCATAGTTATCAATGTACGAGCGGACATGATACGAAATAGCGGAGCTTGATAAATGTGCCCCTAAGGGGACGAATTATCAAGCTCCAAATTATTAACAGCAGTTAAGAAGCAGCGGTCTAAAAAGGCTGCAGGCTTCAATCCGCCCGATCTTATATGATCAGGCTGAATCAGCAGGGGGCAGCATTGCACAAGCAGTTCACCAGAACTGCTTGTGCAATGTTAAATGCCGACAGCGTATGCATTCAGCGATGTCTGTTGGACATGATACGCTATAGCGTATCATGTCGGACAGACAATGATAAATCGGACCCTAAGTGCTACTGCATTGTCATTTTATCATGCATTTATTGATTATGCAAACGACTGTATTAACTGGTTCTTTAAGATGGTGCCTTACCCCTATTTGCCTCCATCCATTTGGCTTTCCATACCAGGGGAATATTGGAGAGAGCGCAGGGGGAGAGGGCTCCCTTGCTAATATCTAGTGTGGTTGTGAGGTAATAAAGTTCTACTGAGTACAGGTGATCAACATTATCAAACTTGCTTTGGGCTGCTCAATAGAGAAATCCCCATTAATTCTCAATTTAAAGTACCCACCTTCTATATCCTGTAAATTTAAATTAGCCTCATTTAAAGGGACAGTCTACACCTTAGTCATCTTAAAGTCTTACCTTAGATTAAGCAGCAAATAGCCTCATGCACCCTTTCTATATAAGGCAGCAGGAACAGTAATAATGTTATTTTAAAATTAATATTGCTTCAGGCCAGTTTGAAATGTCTGCCAAGCTCAGCCCACTGATGATATCATGATCTGAACTACAGCTAGGAATTCTGCTGAATAGCATTGACAGTCTTTTGAATCTAACTAGTGAGCCTTTTGTAATTGGATGCCATATGCAGCCCAAATTGTGATGTCATCAGTGGGCAGAGCTTGGCAGCCATTTCAAAGTGGCCAGAAACAATATTCATTTTAAAATAACTTTTTACCATTCCTGCTGCATGATATAGAAAAAGTGCAGGAGGCTATTTGCAGCTTAATCTAAGGTAAGACTTTAAGATGACCAAGGTGTAGACTGTCCCTTTAAAATAATGACAAATTGTTCTAAACATACCCTTCATTGGAAACAGACAACATATCCTTCTCTCCTTGTTTAGAAGAACTTTGTGACACATACGTTCCAACTTGAAAATTGTGTTATGTTAAAGGAACATACATAAAATGTTTCTTTCATGATTCATAGGGAGCATACAATTTTAAACAACTTTTGAATTTACTTTAAGGATCAAATTTGTTTTATTATTTTGGTATCATTTACTTAAGGAGCAACAATACACATCTGGGAGATAACTGAACACCTCTGATGAGCCAATAACAAGAAACATGTATTTGCAACCACCAATCAGCTAGCCTAACTAGGAATGCTCAGTGGCATCACTAGGGGGTGCGGGGGGTGGGGACCGCACCCGGGTGACCCCCTTCAGTGGGTGACACCATCAGCAAAAAAAAAAAAAAATTGTTTTGAATTTTTTTTTTTAATTCAAAGAAATACAATGTAGAGATGCATAGATTATTTTTTATTAGCGGGACCAGCAGTTATGAACATTAGTGGGACTGGGGAAGTTGTAGACACACTTAATTTTTTTGCCCCTTGAGCTTGCACTGCAATTTCCACAAATAGTTTTCCCGGCTGCTTTTGTTTGTTTGTACTTTGCTCCTCCCCTGTCCAATTTCACTATGAATGTTGTGGCGTGCCGTGGGGCTTGCAAAGTTGTGCTGCTAGCCTAAACCTGCCTGCCTATTTGTGCTCACTGCTCAGTGAGGTGTGGAGCAGTGGTGTCACTCACTGCTGTGCTGTCTCTCTAAATGGGAACTAGAAAATCATGAGGGGGATGCCTGGCACCTGAACGCATGACTGTCTGACACTGTCTCTAAAGTGACAGTAAAGTGTGTCTGAGTGTGTTTCCGAGTGTTTGTGTGTGCATCTGAGTGTGTTTTTAAATGTGTCTGAGTGTTTGTATGTGTGTGTGCCTGTGTTTTTGTGTTTGTGTGTGTCTGCTTTCTGTCCATTGGAGAAGTTTGCCTTTTCTATGAAATCCTTTTCTTGCAGTAAAAAAAAAACACATTACTTGGGGTGGGGGTGTGGGGGGGGGTGACGCCATAACTAACCGCACCGGGTGACATTAATCCTAGTGACGCCACTTGGAATGCTTTTCAACAAAAAATACCAAGAGAGCAAAGCAAATAAGATAATAGAAGTAAATTTAAACGTTGAACAGGGGCGGAACTAGAATTAGTGCATCATGTATATTATTGCTATTACTTACTACTAATATTTTTGCAACAGGGGCCCTCTATTAAGTAAATTCTCTACTACTGTTGAGGTTAAAGCTATGTTAGATGTCTTCCTCAACATGGAATTCTATTGAAACAAGATTTTTTAAAGGGACATGAAACCCCCAAATATTTTTTTTTTCATGATTCAGAAAGAGCATGTAATTTCAAACAACTTTCCAATTTACTTCTATTATTTAATTTTCTTCCTTCTCTTGTTATCTTTTGCTGAAAGATGTATCTAGGTAAGGTCAGGAGCAGCAAATAACTTAGGTTCTAGTTGCTGATTTTTGGCTGCATATATATATATACAGATTGCCATTGGTTCCCCATGTGTTCAGTTAGAAACCAGTAGTGTATTTGATAATAGAAGTAAAAATGGAAAGTTGTTTAAAATGATATGTTCTACCTAAATCATGAAAAATATGTTTTGTGTTTCATGTCCCTTTAATGGTTCGGGAGTATGGGAATGGGAGTGTCCTTGCTACTGGAATAACGAGCCTTAGGGGCACGATCCGATATACGGCGCAGGTTTCGGCACAAGCGTGGAAACCTGTGCCGCCCGTAGTTTCACCTCGCACATCGGGCTATCACATATACGGCGCTGACAGTTGCTAAATTGCCGTAAGTCGGACAAACTAGCGATGTCCAGAAATCAGCGTAAGTACAAATTTCTGGAGACACCAGTGACTTACGGCACTTTAGAAACTGCCGCCTAAAAAAACTAAAGTATAAAATTCCCCGTAACTGTCTAATACGCCTTCCAAAAATAGCCCGACACGTATACCCCTCTATCCGCAATCCCCCCTCTCACTCCTAACATAAATGTATTAACCCGTAGACCGACAACCCCCCTCAACGCAATAAGCCTAATTATTGACCCCTAAACGGCCATAGCCCACACCGCAATAAACCTATCCTAGTATTAACCCCTAAACCGCCGCTCCCGGACCCCGCCGCCACCTATATTAAATGTATTACCCCCTAATCTGAACCCCCTACACCGCCGCCACCTATATTAACTATATTAACCCCTAATCTGACCCCCCTACACCGCCGCCACCTATATTAACTATATTAACCCCTAATCTGACCCCCCTACACCGCCGCCACCTATATTAAATATATTAACCCCTAATCTGACCCCACTAAACCGTTGCCACCTATATTAAATATATTAACCCCTAATATGATCCCCCTACACCGCCGCCACCTATATTAAATATATTAACCCCTAATCTAATCCCCCTACACCGCCGCCAACTATATTAAATATATTAACCACTAAACCTAAGTCTAACCCTAACACCCCCTAACTTAATTATTATTTAAATAAATCTAAATAATATTAATATTATTAACTAAATTATTCCTATTTAAAACTAAATACTTACCTATAAAATAAACCCTAAGATAGTTACAATATAATTAATAATTACATTGTAGCTATTTTAGGGTTTATATTTATTTTACAGGTAACTTTGTATTTATTTTAACTAGGTACAATAGCTATTAAATAGTTAATAACTATTTAATAGCTACCTAGTTAAAATAATTACCAAATTACCTGTAAAATAAATCCTAACCTAAGCTACCATTACACCTAACACTACCCTATCAATAAATTAATTAATTAAACTACAATTATCTAAACTAAAATACAATTAAATAAACTAAACTATATTACAAAAAAACAAACACTAAATTACAAAAAATAAAAAAAAGATTACAAGAATTTTAAGCTAATTACACCTAATCTAAGCCCCCTAATAAAATAAAAAAAGCCCCCCAAAATAATAAAATTTCCCTACCCTAAACTAAATTACAAAAGTAATCAGCTCTATTACCAGCCCTTAAAAGGGCCATTTAGATAAGAAGCGGCCTTCAAGGGCTTAGAATTAGCATACAAGCCTAACTAGATTTAGCATTCAACTAAGAATACCAAGAGAACAAAGCAAATTTGATTATAAAAGTATATTGGAAAGTTGTTACATGTTACATGCCCTATCTGAATCATGAAAGTTTAATTTAATTTTGACTAGACTGTCCTTTTAAGCAGGCCTTTGTGCATCATATTCCCTTTTCCTATACTTTTTTTATATTTTCCTTTTTTATTTTTATTTTTTTCCTTATTACTGTTACATTTTTATTTAATGTATCATTTTGATCTAATCACATGACTGTTTCTATTTTGTCATTTCTTATAAAATTCAATAAAAAGTTTAAAACTTTAAGGGAAAAAAACAAACACTTGCCATTTAGTGCTTAAGACACAAGCACGCTCCTGAGCCTATTAGCTGCCCAATAAGACTGCAACACATTGCATTGCAACAGGCTGCAGCCCTGTTTTGCAGACAGCGATATTTACAATTCCAAATGGGATATGAAACCCCCAAATGTTCTTTTGTGATTCAGACAGAACATACAATTTTAAAATAGTTTCAAATTTACCTCTATTATCAAATTTGCTTCGTTCCCATGATATTCTTTGTTGAAGAGATACCTAGGTAGGCAGCTGGAGCACTGCATGGCTGGAAATAATGCTGCCCTGGTGCTTTTGCAAATGTATAACATTCTTGCAAAACTGCTGCCATTTAGCACTCCAGACGAATGCATGCTCTTGAGCTTACGTCCCTGCTTTTCAACAAAGGATACCATGAGAACCATTAACATTTTGATAATAGAAGTAAATTAGAAAGTTGTTTAAGATTGCATGCTCTATCTGAATCATGAAAGAAAAATGTTGTTTCATATCCTTTTAAAAATATTTATATGCAAGGATACATTTTCATATCAATGAACTATTGTAACTATGTAGTCACAACAAAGTTGAATTTGTCTTTATCAAAGGACACAAATATTGTTTTTTTTTTCTTTGAACGGTTAAGAATAATTTCCGAAACAGATTATTCCCACATGGACACGTGCCATTTTTGAGCTAAAGGTTGATTAAGACTGTGAGAAGCCTGCTTGGCGATTACTTGTGTGTCTGCTGCTAGTGCGCTCAGTGGCAATCAGCACTGGGCTTTGATTCTATTTGTAGCTCCTTTGAGATACGAGTTGCCTAGGAGATCCCTGGCAGATTCCCAATACAAACCATCACTTTAGTTAGTCTACCAAACGAAAGCTGCCACAGATCTACTGGCAAACATAAGATAGTTCCTGAAGGGATCACCCGCTAGGAATAAAAACATTTAATTGTGTATCACCTGCTACTATTGTCATATCTGTCCTTTAATAAATGTGACAAAACTGTTTGCATGTAGCACACCAAACAATTATTATTATTTGTACTCTCTATAACCATGCAGCATCAAATATCTAATGCAATGGCACAAGGTTACACATTGCTTTTAGAAGATGGAACCTAATCCTGCTTTATGTCAAAACCAATTAGCTGCATGTTAAACAGATTAGCTTTTTGTGATTAGCAGGCTAAAAATTTGTCCTTTTCTTTTTCCAGGTAAGTGCCAATGAAACTGTCCCTTCCTATTATGACTTTCTATCATGATGTATGTCCACGGTGGAATTGCTGGGGGTCACAAAATAGAGAAATACTGAAATGCAGGTACTAATTTCTGAGAAATATGGTAAGTGTGCAATCTCAGTCACAGCAGTGCATTTTAAAGCTTCTGACGTGTAGAGGCTGTATTTTTCACTTCTTGAGAAAAAGGTTCCATTTGGCACAGCTAGACAGAAAAATAAAATTAGAGCCACTTTGCGAGATTGTGAGGTATTGATTTTATTGTAGATGTCTGTATTTTTGAGTTTTCTTTTCTTCTTAGCAAAATACTTATTAGAACATGTCAGCATTGTTTTGTTTTTTTGCACATTTTTTATTTATATTTTAACAAGCAAGAATGTTACTCAATAGATATATGATAACTTTATTGTGGTAATTAGCTATGTGTTTGCAATATAGCATATAACATTAACACATATATGTTTGTGTTATTATTGAGATCGATAGATAGATAGATAGATAGATAGATAGATAGACAGATAGAAAAATAGAAATTAAAAATTAGATGCATACTCAAATAATCTTCAAATCTTTATTTGTGTGTGTTTATATATATACTGTTTTATCTCCTGACTGGTTAACTATAGTCACTTACCACATCACACTAAATAAAATGTATATCTTACTATATGACTATATTACTGATGTAAAGGGTTAACTCAGCAAGTTGTCATATCTTTGTGGGGATTAAAATCAATTAAATCTGTTTTAGTTAATTACTGGATGTTTTGTTTCTGCTTACATAAATGTCGTTAAAGCTATTTGGCAACATTTTGAAGTTTCATTTTAATCTTATTTAGCTTGTCTTTTCTGCTGATGTTGAAATGTATATTGTTAATTCAATTTAGTCACTGATAGCATGATGGCTTTACAAGTAAAATGTCAGTAACTTCCTCATACAAGATGTTTCATTTAATGATTATATGATAATTAAGCTTTGAATGATTAAAAAAATTAAAAGCCATATTAATTGTATGAGCTGTGGTTACCCTCCTACTGACTTAAGTGATTAGCATTGATAAATGGCTCAACATTTGATGTTGCTGTTAATGAGTTCAGGGTTCAATGAACCAAACTGAAGGCTTTTATGATTTTTTTTTTTTTTTATGTTCTCTGACCCGCAATGCAGGAATTGATCTGATACAGTTTTATCTTCTCATGGCAAAGCTGGTCACTGTTGTCCTCAAACAAAGTTGACAAATTTATTGGAACTAGAATTTTGAAGAACAAACCACTTAATCACTATAATGAAGCCAAGACTGTTTATACTGTTTCTATATATTTATACAGAATAATACAGAAGGAAGCAGAATTTAAATTCTGTAAATGACTTGGAGCAAGGATTAAATAGCGATGTCTCTATTTTTGCAGATGATACTAAGTAAGGTCATTAGAGCAGGATGAACTTTCGTTACAAAGGGACCTGCAAAAATTAGAAGTATGGGCAGGTAAATGGAAAATGAGATTTAATACGGGAAAATGCAAGGTTCTACATTTTGGACGTAAAAATAAGCAGGCAGCGTATTATTTAAATGTGACAAGACAGGAGGAAAGGGATTTTGGGGGTAGTAATAGATAACAAGCTAAAGATGGGTGCACAATGCAGGGCAGTGGCTTTAAAGGCTAATAAGATACTAGCATGTATTAAAAGAGGCATTGATTCAAGGGAGGAAAGCATAATTCTGTCACTATATAAAGCCCTGGTAAGACCTCACCTTGAGTATGGAGTGCAGTTCTGGGAACGATTGCAAAAAAAGATATTGCAGAACTAGAAAAAGTTCAGAGAAGGGCCACAAAGCTAATAAGAGGATTGGAGAATTTAAGCTATGAGGAGAGGCTAGCCAAACTGGGTCTGTTTTCTTTAGAAAAAATGCACTTGAGAGGTGACATGATTACTTTATATAAATATATTAAAGGCCCATATACATTGATGGCAGAAGCTCTGTTTATTCCAAGAAAATTGTTTATGACAAGAGGTCACAATTTAAGGTTGGAGGAAAGGAGATTTAATCTCCTGAAACGGAAACGTTTTTTCACTGTAAGAGCAATAAAATTGTGGAACTCATTACCAAAGGAGGTAGTGAATGCCAATACCCTAGATACATTTAAAAATTGTTTGGATACATTTCTGTCTATAAACAAAATTCATATATATGATTGCTAGTATTAAATGGGTCACCTTTTAGTGGGATTATTTAAGCTTAACTGGAGCTTTTTGAAAGTATTTTTTAACCTCATCTACTATGTTACTATGTTACAACCAAGGTTCTTTATAAAGCCAGATTATTTTGCCATCAAATGAATGTTCTTTAGAATAGAAAACACTATTGCCCTCATACTAGGTTCTCTAGTATCCTAGCTGCCAGCTGCATAACTAGATCTCACTGGGCCCCATGTCAACAACACTCCTACTGACTTAAGCGATTAGCGCTGATAAATGGTTAAACAGTTGATGCTGCTGTCACTGAGTTCAGAGTTCAGCGAACCATAGTAAAGGTTTTTCTGATTTTTCAAAATATGCTTCAATGTATGTGAAAATGCATTATTTTTAATGTTCTGTGACCGTCATTGGAGTAATTGCTCTGATACACTGTGAGTTTCTCATGCTAAAGCTGGCCACTATTGTCCACATACAAAGGGTTCTCTATAGCAGAAGTTGACAAATTTGGAACCAGAATTTTGACACAAAAAAAAAACACTTAACCACTATACTGTTTATATATGTTTATACAGAATAATACAGAAGGGTGAGTGTTAGTATTTTTGGCCTTCAAACCAAGGTTCTCTATCAGGCCAGATTATTTTGCCATCAAATTAGTGTTCTTTAAAATGGAAACCACTATTTCCCTCATACTAGGTTCTCCAGGGGCATAACTAGACCTCACTGCTCTCCATTTCAATAAAAAAAAATCTGGATGTTTACAATCAGCAGAAGCTGAGCTTACAGCCACATAAGAGAAAGTGAAGCTGCTTCTCTGTGACGGTGAGTATGGACATTAAACACTAAATACATTTTATAAACATAGTATTGAGGTTATTCCCTGCCTCCTACTAATAATGGACGTTGTTGAAATTTACCTTTTTATTGCATTCAAGTGCTGATTTGTTTGCACATGTGCAGCAACTCGTCTTCTAAGTTCCAGAATGGCATCACCCATAATTTTAGGGCGGTGCATGAAATCTTTTTAGTGTTTAATGTCCATTTAAAGTTAATAGTTAAAAAAAAAAGTATTATGGCAAAATATAATTATCTTCAGTGTATCTGGCACAATACATTTTAATATTTTCTAAAGCAGATAAGGCTTATTTCATTAAAGCGAAATGTACTGCACTGTTTTAACTTAAATTAAATGTTCCTCTTAAAAAAAATTCTAACACAGATTTCCAGGTGGTTGTTTTCTGCAGTACTCTGACAATCTATGATCATGGTGGGAACCTAAAAATTGTCTTTGCAGAAAACTGGCTGGGGGTGGGCGGGGTTATATGAAATAACAAATTTGCACTTTTTAAATTAACTTGAGAATTATTTTTTATTTAGCAGATTATATACTGTGAAAAAAGAAGAGAGTGCCACTAATAGGTTAATATAGATAAAGGGTGATATTATGAGCTGCTGTTATATAAAAAACAAAAAAAGGATTTAAAACAGTAGCAGCGCTAATACACACCAAGATTACAAGTTGTGCGTTCGTGTTTTAACGCTGAAAAATGTTTAATTTTAGCGTTAAAACAGCACCGCAGCCATTACAATTCTTGTCGGTATAGCTGTACCGCAAGCCTTTTAGCCTGTAACGCAACGTCAGTCCCGCACACTTAAAAATGACGTTTTTTCATGGGACTTCCATAGCGCTGCCATTACAAGTTTTGCGGTGAGGCTAAAAAGCTTGCGTTCCAGCCTATGCCGACAAGATCCGTTTCACCAGTAGTTAAGAGTTTTACGCTACAAAACTGTTACATAAATATCATAACTAAACTGTTACAAAGTGCACTAAACACCCATAAACTACATATTAACCCTTAAACCGAGGTCCTCCCACATTGCAAATACTATATTAAATGTATTAACCCCTAATCTGCTGCTACCGACATCGCCGCCACTAATAAAATGTATTAACCCCTATTCCTCCGCTCCCCAACATCTTCACCACTATAATAAAGTTATTAACCCCTAAACCGCCACCCTCCCGCATCGCAAACACTATTTAAATATTATTAACCCCTAATCTGCCATCCGCCCACATCGCCCCCCACTATACTAAAGTTATTAAGCCCTACACCGCCACCACTATAATAAACCTATTAACCCCTAAACTTACCACAAGCCCCCCACAACAAAATATACTAAATTAAACTATTAACCCCTAAACCGAAATCCCCCCACATCGCAATAAACTAATTTAAACTAGTAACCCCTAAACCTAACGCCCCCCTAACATTATATTAAATTACAATTTCCCTATCTTAAATTAAATTAAAACTTACCTGTCAAATTAAAAAAACTAAGTTTAAACTAACATTTAAACTAATATAACTATTTAATATTAAACTAACTACGAATTAAATAAAACTAAAATACACATTAAAAAATCCTAACACTACTATAAAAATTACAAACTATCTAATTACAAAAATAAAAAATACTAAATTACAAAAAGTAACAAACACAAAATTACGAAAAATAACAAACGAAATTATCAAAAATAAAAAAGAATTACACCTAATCTAATAGCCCTATGAAAACAAAAAAGCCCACCCAAAATAAAAAACCTAGCCTACAATAAACTACCAATAGCCCTTAAAAGGGCCTTTTGTAGGGCATTTCCCTAAGTTAAACAGCTCTTTTACCTGCAAAAAAATACAAAGACCACCCAACAGTAAAACCCACCACCCAACCAACCCCCCAAAATAAAAAAAACTAACAGGGGCCCGATCCGATATGCAGCGTCGCCCGCAAAAGCCGGCAACGCCAAATTTTGCGCTGGTTTGGTATCGCATATACGGCGTAACCTAGAAGTTACGCTCGTATATTTCACTCTTCGGCCGTAGTTTTTTGGCCCATAGAGTGATATACCAAACCCGCGCAGTTTGGTATCCAATATACAGTGTAAGGACTTACGTGGCGAAAATGGAGAAATCTTACTCCATTTTCACCTCACCACAAATTGCAGGCATAGTAAGCCTTACGCTGAGTATTGGAGCCCCGTAATTCCCTAAACTACCTGCAAAATAAAACCTAGCACCTAACGCATGCGCAATGTCTATCTACCTGTTAACCGCAATCCCCCGCCGCAATCCCTAATAAAGTGTTTAACCCCTAAACCGCCGCTCCCGGACTCCACCGCCACCTACATTATATGTCTTACCCCCTAATCTGATCCCCCTACACCGCCGCCAGCTACATTAAATGTCTTACCCCCTAATGTGATCCCCCTACAATGCCGCCACCTATATTAAAATTATTACCCCCTAATGTGAGCCCCCTACCCCGTCGCCAGCTATATTAAAATTATTACCCCCTAATGTGAGCCCCCTACCCCGCCGCAAGCTATATTAACCCCTAATATGATCCCCCTACACCGCCGCCACCTATATTAAATTTATTAACCCCTAATCTAATCCCCCTACACCGCCGCCACCTATATTAAAATTATTAACCCCTAATCTAATCCCCCTACACCGCCGCCACCTATATTAAAATGATTAACCCCTAATCTAATCCCCCTACACCGCCGCCACCACCTATATTAAAATTATTAACCCCTAATCTAATCCCTCTACACCGCCGCCACCTATATTAAAATTATTAATCCCTAATCTAATCCCCCTACACCGCTGCCACCTATATTAAATATATTAACCACTAAACCTAAGTCTAACCCTTAAACCCCCTAACTTAATTATTATTAAAATAAATCTAAATAATATTAATAATATTAACTAAATTATTCCTATTTAAATCTAAATACTTACATATAAAATAAACCCTAACGGCTAGATTTGGAGTTTTGTCGGTAACGACCCGAAAAACTAACGCCGGCTTTTTTCTGGCCGCACCATAAAAATAACTCTGGTATTGAGAGTCCACATAAAGGCTGCGTTAGGCTCCAAAAAAGGAGCGTAGAGCATTTTTAACGCAGCTTCAACTCTCGATACCAGAGTTGCTTACGCAAGCGGCCAGCCTCAAAAATGTGCTCGTGCACGATTCTCCCATAGGAAACAATGGGGCTGTTTGAGCTGAAAAAAAACCTAACACCTGCAAAAAAGCCGCGTTCAGCTCCTAACGCAGCCCCATTGTTTGCTATGCGGAAACACTTCCTACGTCTGCACCTAACACCCTAACATGTACCCCGAGTCTAAAAACCCCTAACCTTACACTTATTAACCCCTAATCTGCCGCCCCCGCTATCGCTGACCCCTGCATATTATTATTAACCCCTAATCTGCCGCTCCGTAAACCGCCGCTACTTACATTATCCCTATGTACCCCTAATCTGCTGCCCTAACATCGCCGACCCCTATATTATATTTATTAACCCCTAATCTGCCCCCCACAACGTCGCCTCAACCTGCCTACACTTATTAACCCCTAATCTGCCGACCGGACCTGAGCGCTACTATAATAAAGTTATTAACCCCTAATCCGCCTCACTAACCCTATAATAAATAGTATTAACCCCTAATCTGCCCTCCCTAACATCGCCGACACCTAACTTCAATTATTAACCCCTAATCTGCCGACTGGAGCTCACCGCTACTCTAATAAATGTATTAACCCCTAAAGCTAAGTCTAACCCTAACCCTAACACCCCCCTAAATTAAATATAATTTACATCTAACGAAATTAATTATCTCTTATTAAATAAATTATTCCTATTTAAAGCTAAATACTTACCTGTAAAATAAATCCTAATATAGCTACAATATAAATTATAATTATATTACAGCTATTTTAGGATTAATATTTATTTGACAGGCAACTTTGTAATTATTTTAACCAGGTACAATAGCTATTAAATAGTTAAGAACTATTTAATAGCTACCTAGTTAAAATAATGACAAAATTACCTGTAAAATAAATCCTAACCTAAGTTACAATTAAACCTAACACTATACTATCATTAAATTAATTAAATACAATACCTACAATTGCCTACAATTAAACCTAACACTACACTATCAATAAATTAAATACAATTCCTACAAATAACTACAATGAAATAAACTAACTAAAGTACAAAAAATAAAAAAGAACTAAGTTACAAAAAATAAAAAAATATTTACAAACATAAGAAAAATATTACAACAATTTTAAACTAATTACACCTACTCTAAGCCCCCTAATAAAATAACAAAGCCCCCCAAAATAAAAAAATGCCCTACCCTATTCTAAATTACTAAAGTTCAAAGCTCTTTTACCTTACCAGCCCTGAACAGGGCCCTTTGCGGGGCATGCCCCAAAGAATTCAGCTCTTTTGCCTGTAAAAAAAAAAACATACAATACCCCCCCCCAACATTACAACCCACCACCCACATACCCCTAATCTAACCCAAACCCCCTTAAATAAACCTAACACTAAGCCCCTGAAGATCTTCCTACCTTATCTTCACCCTGCCAGGTTCACCGATCCATCCTGAAGAGCTCCTCCGATGTCCTGATCCAAGCCCAAGCGGGGGGCTGAAGAGGTCCAGGATCCGGCTGAAGTCTTCATCCAAGCGGGAGCTGAAGAGGTCCATGATCCGGATGAAGTCTTCTATCAACGGCATCTTCAATCTTCTTTCTTCCGGATCCATCTTGCAGACCTCCGACGCGGAACATCCTCTTCTCCCGACGCCTACTAGCCGAATGACGGTTCCTTTAAGGGACGTCATCCAAGATGGTGTCCCTCGAATTCCGATTGGCTGATAGGATTCTATCAGCCAATCGGAATTAAGGTAGGAATATTCTGATTGGCTGATGGAATCAGCCAATCAGAATCAAGTTCAATCCGATTGGCTGATCCAATCAGCCAATCAGATTGAGCTTGCATTCTATTGGCTGTTCCGATCAGCCAATAGAATGCGAGCTCAATCTGGTTGGCTGATTGGATCAGCCAATCGGATTGAACTTGATTCTGATTGGCTGATTCCATCAGCCAATCAGAATATTCCTACCTTAATTCCGATTGGCTGATAGAATCCTATCAGCCAATCGGAATTCGAGGGACGCCATCTTGGATGACGTCCCTTAAAGGAACCGTCATTCGGCTAGTAGGCGTCGGGAGAAGAGGATGTTCCGCGTCGGAGGTCTGCAAGATGGATCCGGAAGAAAGAAGATTGAAGATGCCGTTGATAGAAGACTTCATCCGGATCATGGACCTCTTCAGCTCCCGCTTGGATGAAGACTTCATCCGGATTATGGACCTCTTCAGCTCCCGCTTGGATGAAGACTTCATCCGGATCATGGACCTCTTCAGCTCCCGCTTGGATGAAGACTTCAGCCGGATCATGGACCTCTTCAGCCCCCCGCTTGGGCTTGGATCAGGACATTGGAGGAGCTCTTCAGGACGGATCGGTGAACCTGGCAAGGTGAAGATAAGGTAGGAAGATCTTCAGGGGCTTAGTGTTAGGTTTATTTAAGGGGGTTTGGGTTAGATTAGGGGTATGTGGGTGGTGGGTTGTAATGTTGGGGGGGGTATTGTATGTTTTTTTTTTTACAGGCAAAAGAGCTGAATTCTTTGGGGCATGCCCCGCAAAGGGCCCTGTTCAGGGCTGGTAAGGTAAAAGAGCTTTGAACTTTAGTAATTTAGAATAGGGTAGGGCATTTTTTTATTTTGGGGGGCTTTGTTATTTTATTAGGGGGCTTAGAGTAGGTGTAATTAGTTTAAAATTGTTGTAATATTTTTCTTATGTTTGTAAATATTTTTTTATTTTTTGTAACTTAGTTCTTTTTTATTTTTTGTACTTTAGCTAGTTTATTTAATTGTATTTATTTGTAGGAATTGTATTTAATTAATTTATTGATAGTGTAGTGTTAGGTTAATTGTAGGTAATTGTAGGTAGTTTATTTAATTAATTTATTGATAGTGTAGTGTTAGGTTTAATTGTAACTTAGGTTAGGATTTATTTTACAGGTAATTTTGTAATTATTTTAACTAGGTAGCTATTAAATAGTTAATAACTATTTAATAGCTATTGTACCTGGTTAAAATAAATACAAAGTTACCTGTAAAATAAATATTAATCCTAAAATAGCTATAATATAATTATAATTTATATTGTAGCTATATTAGGATTTATTTTACAGGTAAGTATTTAGCTTTAAATAGGAATAATTTATTTAATAAGAGATAATTAATTTCGTTAGATGTAAATTATATTTAACTTAGGGGGGTGTTAGTGTTAGGGTTAGACTTAGCTTTAGGGGTTAATACATTTATTAGAATAGCGGTGAGCTCCAGTCGGCAGATTAGGGGTTAATAAGTGTAGGCAGGTGGAGGCGACGTTGAGGGGGGAAGATTAGGGGTTAATAAATATAATATAGGGGTCGGCGGTGTTAGGGGCAGCAGATTAGGGGTACATAAGGATAACGTAGGTGGCGGCGCTTTGCAGTCGGCTGATTAGGGGTTAATTATTGTAGGTAGGTGGCTGCGACGTTGTGGGGGGCAGATTAGGGGTTAATAAATATAATATAGGGGTCGGCGGTGTTAGGGGCAGCAGATTAGGGGTACATAAGGATAACGTAGGTGGCGGCGCTTTGCGGTCGGCAGATTAGGGGTTAATAAGTGTAGGTCGCTGGAGGCGACGTTGTGGGGGGCAGGTTAGGGGTTAATAAATATAATACAGGGGTCGGCGGTGTTAGGGGCAGCAGATTAGGGGTACATAAGGATAACGTAGGTGGCGGTCGGCAGATTAGGGGTTAAAAAAAATTATTCGAGTGTCGGCGATGTGGGGGGACCTCGGTTTAGGGGTACATAGGTAGTTTATGGGTGTTAGTGTACTTTAGAGTACAGTAGTTAAGAGCTTTATAAACCGGCGTTAGCCCAGAAAGCTCTTAACTACTGACTTTTTTCCTGCGGCTGGAGTTTTGTCGTTAGATGTCTAACGCTCACTTCAGAAACGACTCTAAAAACCGGAGTTAGAAAGATCCCATTGAAAAGATAGGATACGCAATTTACGTAAGGGGATCTGCGGTATGGAAAAGTCGCGGCTGAAAAGTGAGCGTTAGACCCTATTTTGAGTGACTCCAAATACCGGCGGTAGCCTAAAACCAGCGTTAGGAGCCTCTAACGCTGGTTTTCACGGCTAACGCCAAACTCCAAATCTAGGCCTAAGATAGCTACAATATAATTAATAATTACATTGTAGCTATTTTAGGGTTTATATTTATTTTACAGGTAACTTGGTATTTATTTTAACTAGGTACAATAGCTATTAAATAGTTAATAACTATTTAATAGCTACCTAGTTAAAATAATTACCAAATTACCTGTAAAATAAATCCTAACCTAAGTTACCATTACACCTAACACTACCCTATCAATAAATTAATTAAATAAACTACAATTAGCTCAACTAAAATACAGTTAAATACACTAATCTATATTACAAAAAAACCCCACTAAATTACAAAAAATAAAAAAAGATTACAAGAATTTTAAGCTAATTACACCTAATCTAAGCCCCCTAATAAAATAACAAAGCCCCCCAAAATAATAAAATTTCCCTACCCTAAATAAAAAAGTAATCAGCTCTATTACCAGCCCTTAGATTTGCCTTTTGCGGGGCATTGCCCCAAAGTTATCAGCTCTTTTACCTGTAAAAAAAAGAACACCCCCCCCATTACAACCCACCACCCACACACCCCTACTCTAAAACCCACCCGATCCCCCCTTAAAAAAACCTAAGTCTAACCCCCAAGTGGTCCTTACCTGTCCTGAAGACCGGCGGAGAAGGTCCTGTTCCAGTTTATCAAATTCTACTGATGTGTTCAGAATTTTAGATCTTTCCTGCCACTTTCTTTTGAGTGGGCAAAAAGCAAATTTCCAGTTTCATTGAGCTAGGATTGTTTACTCTGTTCAGAGTTCACAAATTGTAAACACACCTTCATTTGTTTGGTATGTTTTATGTATTTTTAATGTCTTTTAGTGTTTTTTGTATATATCAATAAACATTTCCCATTGTATTTTTGTTTGTAATTCACTTTATTAGCGCTGTTACTGTTTGCAATCCAGATTATATACTGTGTTTGCATTGATATTTGATGGCTGATTTACAGGAACAGATGCATTTGTTAAAATTTTCTTTCTACAAGTCTGAATTTCATGGTGAGGAGACAAGATTAGGCATAGTAAATAAACATTAAATTTGTTATTATTTTTTATATTATATTCTTGTTTTCCAACATAGGACTAGATTACGAGTGGCACGCTAACTGTTGCACGCGATCGATAAGGGGTTTATTTCTGTTCTTTGTGCGCGTCAGCAGTAGCACAAGTTGAAAGTAAACGTGTTTGCTTGAGCGCATTTGAAATTAATGTTCTTTGGGATAGCGCTACTTCAGAGCTCTGGAAGTTGCACAAAAACCCTCAAAAATACATTTAAAAGTACAATTACACTCAAAATAACGATCTCTAATAAAAATTATTAAAATTGCATAAAAAATCTATAAGAGCTCAAAGATATGAGCCACTTGATGCCGTATACCCTACTAGCTTGATGAGCTACAAAATGTTAGTTTCTGGCTTTTTTTTATTTTCTTTTATATCCTTGACATACTACACCAGGGGTCTCTCCGATTTTGTGCGCTCTTTCCCCTCTTTTGTTTCCAGACCTCTCAAGGCTTGCTTCGTTTTGAAGGACTGCCTTGGAGTACAGCTGCAAGATCCTAAGAGCCCATCCTGTCCCCAAAAGGACTTTGAGACACAATAAATTGTGAACTTTTATATTACTGGTGACTATATTACTAGTGATATCACCCACAGTTGTCCTGAGTGCTGACTCAATCTGTCTTTGTGTATACATATACAGTATATACTGTGTATATATATATGTATATATATATATAATTTTCCCCAAAAAATCATCATATATTTATAAATATGTATTTTAGAATAACTAGAACATATTCTGCTTTGTGAAGAACATTGAAATGTTCATATTTCATGTCTTGTTAGCGCACTCTGTGAAACACGATCGGGTTTGCATGCAAGTAAGAGTGTCAGTGAGGGTTTTTTCATTTTCGCACTCCACTAAATTCTATGGGGGAACATGTTAACGTGGTCGCGATATTCAAATTTCAGCTTTTTGCGCTTGTCAGGTTAGCGCTCGTGTGCAAACATATGAGCACTGGAATGCAGTGATAGCTAAATTTTAACATGACAACACCCATGACTTGAGGGAGACAGGTACTAGCCTTAAAGGGATATAAAAAAAAATTTCTTTCATGATTCAGATAGAACATGCAATTTTAAGTAACTTTCTAAATTTCTCCTATTATTAGTTTTTCTTCATGATCTTAGTATGTTTATTTGAAAAAGCAGGAATTTAAGCTTAGGAGCTGGCCCATTTTTGGTTCAGCACCTGCGTAACGCTTGCTGATTGGTGGCTACATTTGAAGAAAAAGTTCTCACACTTTACAGCAGAGCTAGGCCTATTTACGGTTTGCATAGCACTGCCCACTTATACCCGCTCCAAAACAACCACATAAAATACTGGTTGTATAATTGATCCATTCTGATTGTATGTTAAATCATCAAGATCCTCATCTCCTTTACCCCCTCTCAAGAACATCATTGGCATCAGAAAAATACATCAACACCAAAATAAGCAACTAAGGGTTAAATTGTTAACCCTTCAGCATCTTATTATATTGATGTTATAGAGCCTGAAATGTTTTTGTATATTCTCTGACTTCCCATCCAAGCACATCAAAACCTGCTGTTTTAAGCCCCTGCTAAGTAAAGCCTCAGTATATAAATTGGGGCAATTAAACATGTTTCAAATTGTGCAGCACTATTGAGATGCCTTGCTTCCTTGCCTTGTCATGGCTTCCACTTACCTGATATATGTCTACACACTGTTAAAGTGACAGTCTAGTCAAAATTAAACCTTCATGATTCAGATAGGGCATGCAATTTTAAACAACTTTTCAATTTACTTTTATCATCAAATTGTATTTGTTCTCTTGGTATTCTTTGTTGAAATCTAAAACCTAGATTGAGGGCGTTAGTTCATGTGTGCCATAAAGATAACATTGTACTCACGCACTGATTGGCTAAAATCAAAATAACTAAAATAAGGGGCAGTCTGCAGAGGCTTAGATACAAAGTAATCACAGAGGTAAAAAAGTATATTAATATAACCATGTTGGTTATGCAAAACTGAGGAATGGGTAATAAAGGGATTATCTATCTTTTTAAACAATAAAAATTCTGGAGTATTCTGTCCCTTTAAGCTTTAGTGTAACAGAAGATCACAGATATCTGTAACTGCTAATACAGACAAAACGTACATACACTAATCAATTAGACTAATGATAACAGAGTTAAATCAAAAGTCACAGCATCCTCCAGTGGTGGGAGTACAGCACTGCACACAATATTATTAAACTTTCTGTTATAATTTTTAAGCTAAACAACTAACATATTAAAGTTAATAAACATTAATTAAAACCTACTGACCTATATTTTCTCCAAAACGAAGTTTCATAACGTTCTAAAAGTTATATCTTTTATTCACCGATGATGTCACATTATCCTGCCCACTATTTTCAGCACTGCATGTTCAAAATACTTAAACCAATAACTTTGTGTTTAAAGCGCCATTTTGAAACCTAGGTATTGTAAACGGATTGGTACAGAGCAAAGGATACCCACAGAGTGGGTTTGGAAAACAAATTTGCAGACAAGATTTCTGATATACGGTAGAGATATGTTAATGGAATGCTATTGATAAAAAGCGTATTTGGGGTAGTTAGTTAGTAACAGGCATAGAAAATATTTACTTACAGTGGCCCTTTAACTCAAAAGAAACCAAAATGTGACAGCCTTAAAGGGACACTGAACCCAATTATTTTCTTTTGGGATTCAGATAGAGCATGCAATTTTAAGAAACTTTCTAATTTACTCCTATTATCAATTTTTCTTTGTTCTGTTGCTATCTTTATTTGAAAAAGAAGGCATCTAAGCTATTTTTGGTTCAGATAATGGACAGCACTTGTTTATTGGTGGGTGAATTTATCCACCAATCAGCAATAACAACCCAGGTTGTTCACCAAAAATGGGCCGGCATCTAAACTTACATTCTTGCATTTCAAATAAAGATAACAAGAGAATGAAGAAAATGTGATAATAGTAGTATATTAGAAAGTTGCTTAAAATTTCATGCTCTATCTGAATCACAAAAGAAAAAAATTGGGTTCAGTGTCTCTTTAATAGGCAGGAACAGAAAGCCAGAAAAGAGGGCTATCATAGAAAAATGTGACAGTCGGAAACTATGCAATTCTAATGACACTTCTTAGATAATCTTGTAAGGCCAGACAGCTTTAGAGAATTGGGCCCTTTGTCTATGAATACATCTTTCCCTCCTGCCCTCTTTCTTTCACAGCATCCCAACAATAGCAACACATGATTTGGATGATAATATAAGAAAATGTAATTTTACCATAGGCTACAAAAAAAATCTCAAAACCTGATATTGTTTAATGCATGCACTTTTATTATTAAAATTAAATTCAAAATACAATTTCTAATGTATTATTTTTCATCAAAACTAGGTCATGTCTACTGAAACAAGTAACGTAGATGTCTAAATTGAATATATATTCACTGCTTATGGGAGCAAACCAGCGGCAAATATGTTATGCCTTTTCTTGTGTCAGAAGGGAATATTATTTTAAATAGTTCACTACCAATTAAAGTCAATGTGTTCCACACCAGCTGAGCCCTCTGTATGACTTCAGCAATTTTAGCTTTGTATCTTAGGAGTCAAGAGAGAAATCTCCAGGCTTAATTGTGGGAGTTTTCCTTCTAAGCTTTGAGATTTCCCAAAGCTTACCAGCAAGAGTTTTTGGACACTATTTATAGTATTGTTATTGCTTATGTTCAACTCATGCTGAAGACAATTAGTCAGACAGAGGGCCTTTTTTTCTTTTTTAAGCGGGGTATTTTCCCTAAGGTGTATTTTTAAAAGAATATAAAAGTACAAAAAGAAAATTCTCTTAAATGTTAGAACAGGGATTTTCAAACAATGGGTTGGGACCCATTACTGGGTTGCAACACCATGTTTACGGTGTCACTACTTGTGTGTGTGGTATAGGAGAGTGTGTGTGTTGTAGGAGAGTGTGTGGTGTTTGTGTTATATGAGAGTGTTTGTGTGTGTTTTATGAGAGTATGCGTGGTGAGTGTTTTATATGAGAGTGTGTGTGGTGTTTGTGTGTGTTGTAGAAGAGTGTGTGGTGTTTGTGTTATATGAGATTGTGTGTGAGATTGTGTGTGGTGTTTGTGTGTGTTTTATGAGAGTATGCATTGTGTGTGTTTTATGAGAGTATGCATTGTGTGTGTTTTATATGAGAGTGTGTGTGGTGTTTGTGTGTGTTGTAGGAGAGTGTGTGGTGTTTTTGTGTGTTTTATGAGAGTATGCATGGTGTGTGTTTTATATGAGAGTGTGTGTGGTGTTTGTGTGTGTTGTAGGAGAGTGTGTGGTGTTTGTGTTATATGAGATTGTGTGTGAGATTGTGTGTGGTGTTTGTGTGTGTTTTATGAGAGTATGCATTGTGTGTGTTTTATATGAGAGTGTGTGTTGTAGGAGAGTGTGTGGTGTTTGTGTTATATGAGAGTGTGTGTGGTGTTTGTGTGTGTTTTATGAGACTATGCATGGTGTGTGTTTTATATGAGAGTGTGTGTGGTGTTTGTGTGTGTTGTAGGAGAGTGTGTGGTGTTTGTGTGTGTTTTTTGAGTATGCGTGGTGTGTGTGTTTTGTATGAGAGTGTGTGTGGTGTTTGTGTGTGTTGTAGGAGAGTGTGTGGTGTTTGTGTTATATGAGTGTGTGTGTGGTGTTTGTGTGTGTTTTATGAGAGTATGCATCGTGGGTGTTTTTTAATGAGAGTGTGTGTGGTGTTTGTGTGTGGTGTTTGTGTTATATGAGAGTGTGTGTGTTGTAGGAGTGTATGTGGTGTTTGTGTTATATGAGAGTGTTTGTGTGTGTTTTATGAGAGTATGCGTGGTGAGTGTTTTATATGAGAGTGTGTGTGGTGTTTGTGTGTGTTGTAGGAGAGTGTGTGGTGTTTGTGTTATATGAGATTGTGTGTGGTGTTTGTGTGTGTTTTATGAGAGTATGCATTGTGTGTGTTTTATATGAGAGTGTGTGTGGTGTTTGTGTGTGTTGTAGGAGAGTGTGTGGTGTTTGTGTTATATGAGAGTGTGTGTGGTGTTTGTGTGTGTTTTATGAGAGTATGCATGGTGTGTGTTTTATATGAGAGTGTGTGTGGTGTTTGTGTGTGTTGTAGGAGAGTGTGTGGTGTTTGTGTGTGTTTTTTGAGTATGCGTGGTGTGTGTGTTGTTTGTGTGTGTTGTAAGAGAGTGTGTGGTGTTTGTGTTATATGAGAGTTTATGTGGTGTGTGTGTGTGGTGTTTGTGTGTGTTTTATGAGAGTATGTATTGTGTGTGTGTTGTATGAGAGTGTGTGTGGTGTTTGTGTGTGTTGTATGAATATGTGTGCGTTGTATGAGTGTATGTTATTACCGTTTACAACACTTTCAAGTTTGACTATAATCAGAAAAAATCTACACATACATTTTAGTCACTTTACCAAAAATTGCAGATATATTTTTATATATTACTTCAGAACTTTTCAGACCAAGCGTAAAGGTATGTGGTATCATTGCACTGGGTCTTGGGAATTTTGTTTTGTTGAACTACCCTGTGTTAGAACATTTTATTATAGGATTGTATATAACACTGAGCTTAGGAGTTAAACTCAAAGGCCTAGTAGTTTCCATTGTGGTTGTAATCTGTGTAAACTGGTAGTAACATAAAACTCTATATTCTTTATTGAATATACCTGTTTTTACTTCCAGTTTACACAGATTATAACAGCAATAAAAATATGGCCAAAGTTAAAATGAGCTCCAAAGCAGCTATATGCTAAATGAAAACATTGGGTGAGCCAATGTCAAAAGGCTTATCTGTGTAGCTACTAATCACCAGATAGCTCCCAGTAGTACATTGGTGCTCTTGAGCCTACCTATGTATGTTTTTCAACAAAAAATACCAAGAGAACAAAGTAAATTTGAGAATAATCTAAATAGAAAAGTATCTTAAACCTACTTGCTCTATCTGAACTGTGAACGTTTCATTTTTTACTTTTATATCTCTTTAACTAAGCATTTTATATTTTATTTTTGCTATTATTGTATTTTACAATATTACTTTCACAATATTCTTCCAAGTGTGTTTAAGAAGGGGACATATGTGGACCTCATTTGCAGTTTATTGGGAGCTGCATTTACGGCAGTTTTTCTGGCCCAAAAAGCTTCTTTTTTATTTGGCATGATCACAATAGCGCAATTGCGGCCGATTCTCGCACTCTCATCAGTAGTGACATAACCTATGACATCATCCTACAGATAAGAGAAATTATATATTTTTTAAATCATCAATGACCTTGCTAGTGACATCACTTATGACATCATTAATGGCATCAGTAATGACATGATCTTTAAAATCATCGTTATGATATTTTCCATATCATCCATGACATCACTTGTAACATTATCTAAACAACTAAATTATCATTTCTAAATCACCAATGACATCACTAGTGACATCAACCACATCAGTAAAGACTTAACCTATCACATTGTTCTTCATATCAGAAAGATTATGTTTTCTAAAAGTATAACTCACTAAGAGCCACCACAACACACAGCAATTTCTTTCTGCTTATTTTAACCCTATTTTCCACACCCAGCCCATATCCTCATCTGTACGCACAAAACATCTCCTCATTCCTCCATCTCATTTCCTTTCCCTCACACACCGCATTACCTTCTATGTTGTCCCTTTAATCAACCACGTCTACATCACACCAGCACTTCATGACTCTCAGCTACCTTTATATGTACCTGCAATCTGTGGCCTTACCCTTCCCACATTAGTCTATTTTAACCCCCACCTTCCTTTTGTCATATGGAGTCCTCATCTTTTCCATTAATCATGCTGTCTTCCTCACCCTCATATCTTTCTCTTTTCTGCACTTCGGTCTTCTCATACTTTACCTTTTATTGCCCTAATTTCTCAGGCACACGCAGTCTCTTCTGTTGTCTTGTACAACATCCTTGTTTAGTTTTCTCCGGCTCACCTTACCTTCTACAGCATTTTTCTCCTTTTACCTAACACAAATCATCTTCCTTACCCTTTTACACCCATTATACATAATCCATCCTTACCCTCTTAGGTCACAGTTAGCACATTAAAAAAATCAATTAAGTCAATACAAACAACATACTAAATATCTCACTACATACATTTTTGTCTAATGGAACCATTCATACATTTCTACACATTGTTGTATATGGTGGTACCATTAATTACATCATATGTGATGTCATAAACATTATTGCACAATATAATCTGAGATACATTGTTATACATTATTTTCTACATTTCTCTAATATGTAGAAAATTGTCATGTCACTACTGATGCCATTGATGATGTCATAAGTGATGTTACTAGTGATGTCATTGATGAGTTAGAAAAATATAATTTCTCTGATCTGTAGGATGATGTCATAGGTTATGTCACTACTGAGGCCATTGATGATGTCATAGGTGATGTCACTAGTGGTGTAATTTATGATGTCATCAACAGTATCATGCAGGATTATTATTATTATTATTGGTTATTTGTAGAGCGCCAACAGATTGCGCAGCGCTATAAACAAATGCGGAGTACAACAAAACAATTATATGGATCAAATGGGTAGAGGGCCCTGCCAAGAGTTGCACTGTTGTAGTCAGCTCTTAAAGGATGTAATCAGTGATGTCATTGATGATGTCATGCAAAGAACCCAGGGCAGGGGTAGTTTAAGTTGGGAATTTCCTTGCTTTTTAACGTTTGACTAACCACTTTAACTCTAGGCAATAATGTACATATTTTGCCAATTATTTTCCTTATTTTAAAAAAATAAATAAATCTTGAATTCACTCAAATACACAATGCATATTTTTATACTTAAAGAAAATATACATATAAAAAAATACACATAGAGTATAACCAAAAAGATGATTAATTTTAAACAGCAATTAGTAATTATTTAAACACTAAGTCTGACATGCTGAGCTTTTCATATATACACAATGATTGATTACTATACAACACTATACAATAATTCTGACACACTGAGCTGTGCACTACACACAGTGATTGATTACTATACAATAAGTCTGACACGCTGAGCTGTGCATGTGCACACAGTGATTGATTACCATACAACACTATACAATAAGCCTGACATACAACAGTATACAATACGTATATAACAGTATACAATAAATCTTATACACTGAGCTGTGCACACACACAGTGATTGATTATTATACAACACTATACAATAAGCCTGACATGTTGAGCTGTGCACACACACACAGTGATTGGTTACTAAACTAAACTGCCAATAGCCCTTAAAAGGGCCTTTTGTGGGGCATTACCCCAAAGAAATAAGATCTTTTACCTGTAAAAAAAAAATACAAACAACCCCCCAACAGTAAAACCTACCACCCACACAACCAAACCCCCTAAATAAACTCCTATCTAAATAAAGGGCATTTGGATGGACATTGCCCTTAAAAGGGCATTTAGCTCTTTTTCTGTACCCAAACCCTAATCTAAAAATAAAAACCAGCCAATAAACCCTTAATAAATTCTAACACTAACCCCCGAAGATACACTTACAGTTTTTGAAGACCGGACATCCATCCTCATCAAGCCAGGAGAAGTCTTCATCCAAGCGGGCAGAAGTCCTCAATGAAGCCGGGAGAAGTCTTCATCCAAGCGGCAAGAAGTCATCCTCCAGGCGGGCAGAAGTCTTCATCCAGACGGCATCTTCTATCTTCATCCTTCCGACGCGGAGCGGCTCCATCTTCAAGACATCCGGCGCATAGCATCCTCTTCTTTCGATTCCTCTTGAAGAATGAAGGTTCATTTAAATGACGTCATCCAAGATGGCGTCCCTTGAATTCCGATTGGTTGATAGAATTGCATCAGCCAATAGGATTGAGCTTGCATCCTATTGGCTGATTGGATCAGCCAATAGGATTGAAGCTCAATCCTATTGGCTGATTGCAACAGCCAATAGGATTTTTTACTCTTTAATTCTGATTGGCTGATAGAATTCTATCAGCCAATTGGAATTCAAGGGACGCCATCTTTGATGATGTCATTTAAATGAACCTTCATACTTCAAGAGGAATTGAAAGAAGAGGATGCTTCGCGCCGGATGTCTTGAAGATGGAGCCGCTCCGCGTCTGAAGGATGAAGATAGAAGATGCCGTCTGGATAAAGATTTCTGCCCGTCTGGAGGACGACTTCTTGCCGCTTGGATGAAGACTTCTCCCGGCTTCGTTGAGGACTTCTTGCCGCTTGGATGAAGACTTCTCCTGGCTTTGTTGAGGATGGATGTCCGGTCTTCAAAAACTGTAAGTGGATCTTCGGGGGTTAGTGTTCGTTTTTTTTAATGGTTTATTGGGTGGGTTTTATTTTTAGATTAGGGACTTTGGGCAATGTAAAGAGCTAAATGCCCTTTTAAGGGCAATGCCCATCCAAATGCCCTTTTCAGGGCAATGGGGAGCTTAGGTTGTTTTAGGTAGTTTTTTTGGGGGGGTTGGTTGTGTGGGAGGTGGGTTTTACTGTTGGGGGGTTGTTTGTATTTTTTTTACAGGTAAAAGAGCTGATTTCTTTGGGGCAATGCCCCGCAAAAGGCCCTTTTAAGGGCTATTGGCAGTTTAGTATAGGATAGGGTTTTTTTTATTTTGAGGGGGCTTTTTTATTTTGATAGGGCTATATGGTTATGTGTAATTAGTTTAAATATTTGATCATTTATTTTTTATTTTGTGTAATTTAGTGGGGGGTTTTTAATTTAGTTAATTGTATTTAATTAATGTAAGTTGTTTATTTTTAGTGTAATGCTAGGTGTTAGTGTAACTTAGGTTAGGTTTTATTTTACAGGTAAATTTGTATTTATTTTGACTAGGTAGCTAGTAAATAGTTAATAACTATTTACTAACTATTCTACCTAGTTAAAATAAATACAAACTTAGCTGTGAAATAAAAATAAAACCTAAGATAGCTACAATGTAACTATTAGTTATATTGTAGCTAGCTTAGGGTTTATTTTACAGGTAAGTATCTAGTCTTAAATAGGTATTATTTAGGTAATAATAGTAGGTTTTATTTAGATTTATTTTAATTATATTAAAGTTAGGGATGTTAGGGTTAGACTTAGGGTTAGGGGTTAATATATTTATTTAGTGTTAGTGATGTGGAAGGCCAGAGGTTTAGGGGTTAATAACTTTAGTATAGTTGCGGCGACATTAGGTGCAGCAGATTAGGGGTTAATAATATTTAACTAGTGTTTAGGATGCGGGAGGGCGGCAGTTTAGGGGTTAATATGTTTATTATAGTGGCGGCAATATCCGGAGCGGCAGATTAGGGGTTAATAAATTTATTTTAGTGTTTGCGATGCGGGAGGGCCTCGGTTTAGGGGTTAATAGATCATTTATGGGTGTTAGTGTACTTTGTAGCACTTTAGTTATGAGTTTTATGTTACAGCTTTGTAGCGTAAAACCCATACCTACTGACTTTCAGTTTACGGTACAGATCTTGTAGTTATGGGCTGTACCTCTCACTTTTTGGCCGGACAGGCAAACTCGTAATACCGGCACTGTGGAAGTCCCATTGAAAAATGACTTTTTAAAAAATGCGGTAGTTACGTTGCGTGACGGCCAAAAAAGTGTGCAGTACAGCTATACCTACAAGACTCGTGATAGCAGCGGTAGTGAAAAAGAGCCATAACGCTGCTTTTTCACTCATAACGCAAAACTCAGAATCTAGCCTTGTATAAATTATGTCACTCTAATATTGTTATTAAAAAATACCACTATATAAACATAATAGATTGGTGTGGTAACTCCACAAATATAGAAAGAGAACAAAAAACTTGACTTTGAACAAATATGTCAGTGCCCCGAAGTGCATTTGTACATGAATAGTTTAAGTGGTCCATGAGAGTAGAGTTCATATCTTAAGTTGTAAAGTCTCATTTAGTTCCATTAAAAGACATGAATGTTCCACAACTTTGCATCTACTTAGAGGGATCTTTTAGAAATTTCTCAGGTTCGCAAGATGAAAAGAAAAATAACTGTTGAAGTAGTAGGAGTTGGAGAAATAGACAAGTCAGAAGAAGGAGAGGGAGTTGCGGGGGATTATCTACAGCCTAATATGTTTTTAATTGGTATTTTTGGGTTACATTTGTGGATTTAAAAATGTAAAGCAGTTTCCCAGTAAAATAGTATGTCATAGAAAATATCTAATTTATGTATCTTGAAAAAACCATATTGCTCAAAAGGTAACGTATTGGAATATGTATTATCTACACCTTACTGTTAGGTGGTGTCATTTTCTCCATGCTTTCGCTAAATACCACTATCTTTTATTATATGAGTTCGATAACGATCTCTTGCTATAAATTTCATATAGGAAGAATATGTGGTTTACTCTGTCTTATATGCTGCCTTCTTTTTCTGTACTGATTGATTTAATGTAACCTGAATGTACTGTATCACATGGTGATATTTTTTTATCTTATTGCCTATTTCTTTCTGTAATGCACCATATTGTTGTAATGTAATGTGTCAAATTTTAATAAAGTTTTTTAAAGGCTTTTAAAAAAATATATTTTTTTATCCGAATCCTTTGCAATGCTATGAATAATGTTTGATACATAAAGAAAAAAATACTTTAAAGTTGAAAAGATTCTAATATAATATGTTATTAGGTAAATGCCAATAATATGTTACCGTCATAAAAAAAATGTTTCTTAGAATGAGAGTTCTATATAAATTACTGTTCTCCTCTATGTAAATATTAATGAACAAAAAAAATCATTTGAATCATTGTAAGTTTTGAAATGCAGTAAAAAACAGTATGAAAGCCTTGGCTCCCGGGTGTGTGTGTGTACAGCTCTGATTTCACATTTAATTAGTGCTAGTGCAATCAATGTTGTAACTCAGCTGGTGTTTAAATTATAATGAGACATCTCGGAGTACCTTTGCAGAACTGCATACTTCTTTGAATGAAGGTACTACCAGAATTAAGACAAAAATAGTGCCACTCAAGTTATAACATAAATGTTTAGGTTAATTTTGGTTACCCCTGACAGGAGATTCCAGCTGTATCCTTATATTTGTTTCCACAATTTCCTGGGTATACTTTTGGAATCAACTGAAATACTGACAGCCAAACCTTGTACCTTTATGTGAATGTGTTAGCAATTTTCTTTTTACGTGTATCCTGTAGAACAGACTGTACTTAAAAGCTTTTAAATGTTTTCTACTCTGATTCTTTCTGATGATGCATAAATTAAGTTAAATGCACTTTCAAGAAGCTCTTTGGAGGAATAGATAGTATAAGAAAATATTAGTAATGGATTTATTGGATCTGACACACGTGCCACATTTTCAGGAGGAAGCTACTGAGATGAAGTGGCTGCATCTGTTGAATTAAAAATGCAAACGTGTGCTATTCATGTCTATATTTGATTTGTCTAAATTGGTTGTCTTTCTTTGTTTCACAATATTCCTTAACGTTAACTTATACACTAGATTTATCTTTGCATAAATGTTTTGTAGATTATCCATTTATATAGCCCATTTGGTAGTGTTTTTATAAAAATGTATAGTTTTGCTTATTTTTTAATAACATTGTGCTAATTACCAAACTCCTAACCAACCCCCAAAGTGTCAGATGTATACATACATTTACAGACTCCTGCAGAATCCTGTTAATTATCTGTCTTTTCAAATGCAGAAGGGGGGGGGGAGGAGGAGGTCTGCTCTTTTCTCCAACATTGGTGTGTCCGGTCCACGGCGTCATCCTTACTTGTGGGATATTCTCTTCCCCAACAGGAAATGGTAAAGAGTCCCAGCAAAGCTGGTCACATGATCCCTCCTAGGCTCCGCCCACCCCAGTCATTCTCTTTGCCGTTGCACAGGCAACATCTCCACGGAGATGGTTAAGAGTTTTTTGGTGTTTAAATGTTGTGACATTTAAATTTAAATTAGAACATCTCCGCGCACTGCTTAAGGAGGTGTTATCTACTCTGGATGATTGTGACAATTTGGTCATTCCAGAGAAATTATGTAAGATGGACAAGTTCCTAGAGGTTCCGGTGC
Organism: Bombina bombina; assembly: GCF_027579735.1. NCBI lineage: Eukaryota > Metazoa > Chordata > Amphibia > Anura > Bombinatoridae > Bombina > Bombina bombina. The sequence continues at coordinate 88,907,549 of NC_069507.1, read as the reverse complement.
CCCCCAACGCTTTTCCTATACCCAAGCGGGTGGCGGACATAGTAAATAAAGAGTGGGAAAGGCCCGGCATACCTTTTGTTCCCTCCCCTATATTTAAGAAATTATTTCCTATAGTCGACCCCAGAAAGGACTTATGGCAGACAGTCCCCAAGGTCGAGGGGGCAGTTTCTACTCTAAACAAACGCACTACTATTCCTATCGAAGATAGTTGTGCTTTCAAATATCCTATGGATAAGAAATTAGAGGGTTTGCTTAAAAAGATTTTTGTACAGCAAGGTTACCTTCTACAACCAATTTCATGCATTGTTCCTGTCACTACGGCAGCGTGTTTCTGGTTCGAGGAACTAGAAAAATCGCTCAGTAAAGAATCTTCGTATGAGGAGGTTATGGACAGAGTTCAAGCACTTAAATTGGCTAACTCTTTTGTTTTAGATGCCGCTTTGCAATTAGCTAGATTAGCGGCGAAAAATTCAGGGTTTGCTGTCGTGGCGCGCAGAGTGCTTTGGCTAAAGTCTTGGTCAGCGGATGTGTCTTCCAAGACAAAATTTCTTAACATTCCTTTCAAAGGTAAAACATTATTTGGACCTGATTTGAAAGAGATTATTTCAGACATCACTGGGGGAAAGGGCCACGCCCTCCCACAGGATAGGTCTTTTAAGGCTAATAATAAGCCTAATTTTCGTCCCTTTCGCAGAAACGGACCAGTCTCTAATTCTGTATCCTCTAAGCAAGAGGGTAATACTTCACAACCCAAACCAGCCTGGAAACCAATGCAAGGCTGGAACAAGGGTAAGCAGGCCAAGAAGCCTACCACTGCTACCAAAACAGCATGAAGGGATAGCCCCCGATCCGGGACCGGATCTAGGGGGGGGCAGACTTTCTCTCTTTGCTCAGGCTTGGGCAAGAGATGTTCAGGATCCTTGGGCGCTAGAAATAGTTTCTCAAGGTTATCTCCTGGAATTCAAGGAACTACCCCCAAGGGGAAGGTTCCACAGGTCTCAATTATCTTCAAACCAAATAAAGAGACAGGCATTCTTACATTGTGTAGAAGACCTGTTAAAGATGGGAGTGATACATCCAGGCTGGGGCGCGGTCTGGGAATCCCTGAAAGCTCAGGGTCTATGGTCTCGGGAAGAGTCTCTTCTCCCGATAAACATTCTGGAACTGAGAGCGATATTCAATGCTCTCAGAGCTTGGCCTCAACTAGCAAAGGCCAAATTCATAAGGTTTCAGTCAGACAACATGACGACCGTTGCATATATCAATCATCAGGGGGGAACAAGGACTTCCCTGGCGATGAAAGAAGTGACCAAGATAATTCAATGGGCGGAGGATCACTCCTGCCACTTGTCTGCGATCCACATCCCAGGAGTGGAAAATTGGGAAGCGGATTTTCTGAGTCGTCAGACATTCCATCCGGGGGAGTGGGAACTCCATCCGGAAATCTTTGCCCAAATAACTCAATTATGGGGCATTCCAGACATCGAGATCTGATGGCGTCTCGTCAGAACTTCAAGGTTCCTTGCTACGGGTCCAGATCCAGGGATCCCAAGGCGGCCCTAGTAGATGCACTAGTAGCACCTTGGACCTTCAACCTAGCTTATGTATTCCCACCGTTTCCTCTCATCCCCAGGCTGGTAGCCAGGATCAATCAGGAGAGGGCCTCGGTGATCTTGATAGCTCCTGCGTGGCCACGCAGGACTTGGTATGCAGACCTGGTCAATATGTCATCGGCTCCACCATGGAAGCTACCTTTGAGACAGGACCTTCTTGTTCAGGGTCCATTCGAACATCCGAATCTGGTTTCCCTCCAACTGACGGCTTGGAGATTGAACGCTTGATTTTATCAAAGCGTGGGTTTTCAGATTCTGTAATAGATACTCTGATTCAGGCTAGAAAGCCTGTAACTAGAAAAATTTACCATAAAATATGGAAAAAAATATATCTGTTGGTGTGAATCTAAAGGATTTCCATGGAACAAGATAAAAATTCCTAAGATTCTATCCTTTCTACAAGAAGGTTTGGAGAAAGGATTATCTGCAAGTTCTCTGAAGGGACAGATCTCTGCTTTATCTGTTTTACTTCACAAAAGACTGGCAGCTGTGCCAGATGTTCAAGCATTTGTTCAGGCTCTGGTTAGGATCAAGCCTGTTTACAGACCTTTGACTCCTCCCTGGAGTCTAAATCTAGTTCTTTTAGTTCTTCAAGGGGTTCCGTTTGAACCCTTACATTCCGTAGATATTAAGTTATTATCTTGGAAAGTTTTGTTTTTGGTTGCAATTTCTTCTGCTAGAAGAGTTTCAGAGTTATCTGCTCTGCAGTGTTCTCCGCCCTATCTGGTGTTCCATGCAGATAAGGTGGTTTTGCGTACTAAGCCTGGTTTTCTTCCGAAAGTTGTTTCCAACAAAAATATTAACCAGGAGATAGTTGTACCTTCTTTGTGTCCGAATCCAGTTTCAAAGAAGGAACGTTTGTTACACAATTTGGACGTAGTCCGTGCTCTAAAATTCTATTTAGAGGCTACTAAAGATTTCAGATAAACATCTTCCTTGTTTGTTGTTTATTCTGGTAAAAGGAGAGGTCAAAAAGCGACTTCTACCTCTCTTTCCTTTTGGCTTAAAAGCATTATCCGATTGGCTTATGAGACTGCCGGACGGCAGCCTCCTGAAAGAATCACAGCTCACTCCACTAGGGCTGTGGCTTCCACATGGGCCTTCAAGAACGAGGCTTCTGTTGACCAGATATGTAAGGCAGCGACTTGGTCTTCACTGCACTCTTTTGCCAAATTTTACAAATTTGATACTTTTGCTTCTTCGGAGGATATTTTTGGGAGAAAGGTTTTGCAAGCCGTGGTGCCTTCCATTTAGGTGACCTGATTTGCTCCCTCCCTTCATCCGTGTCCTAAAGCTTTGGTATTGGTTCCCACAAGTAAGGATGACGCCGTGGACCGGACACACCAATGTTGGAGAAAACAGAATTTATGCTTAACTGATAAATTACTTTCTCCAACGGTGTGTCCGGTCCACGGCCCGCCCTGGTTTTTTAATCAGGTCTGATGAATTATTTTCTCTAACTACAGTCACCACGGTATCATATGGTTTCTTCGATATATTTTTCCTCCTGTCCGTCGGTCGAATGACTGGGGTGGGCGGAGCCTAGGAGGGATCATGTGACCAGCTTTGCTGGGACTCTTTGCCATTTCCTGTTGGGGAAGAGAATATCCCACAAGTAAGGATGACGCCGTGGACCGGACACACCGTTGGAGAAAGTAATTTATCAGGTAAGCATAAATTCTGTTTTTATTTACCCAGCCCCTTTCAGTGGGTGTCCCAGTCAACCTAATCAATAGTGCTAAACTGGAAGCTTCTAAGTACGTTTTTTAAAAGGTTTTATACTGGATTTATTTCATGTAATTGGCAAGAGTCCATGAGCTAGTGACTTATGGGATATACAATCCTTCCAGGAGGGGCAATGTTTCCCAAACCTCAAAATACACCCCTCACCACACCCACAATTCAGTTTTACAAACTTTGCCTCCCATGGAGGTGGTGAAGTAAGTTTGTGCTAGATTCTACGTTGATATGCGCTTCTCAGCATTTTAAAGCCGATTCCTCTCAGAGTACATTGAATGTCAGAAGGATGTGAAGGGAGTATCACCTATTGAATGCAATGGTTTTTCCTCACTGGAGATCTATTTCATAGGTTCTCTGTTATTGGTCGTAGAGATTCATCTCCTACCTCCCTTTTCAGATCGACAATATACTCTCATATTCCATTACCTGTACTGATAACCATTTCAGTACTGGTTTGGCTATCTGCTATATGTGGATGGGTGTCTTTTGGTAAGTATGTTTTCATTACTTAAGACACTCTCAGCTATGGTTTGGCACTTAATGTATTTATATAAAGTTCTAAATATATGTATTGTACTTATATTTGCCATGATTCAGGTTTCAGTATATTTCCTTTTGCAGACTGTCAGTCTCATATCTGGGAAATGCATTTTTTAGGAAAATTTATTTCTTACCTGGGGTATAGCCTTTTTTCAATTGACTGTCATTTTAAATTTGCGGGCAGAATTAGGCTTGCAAGGGTGCAAAATGCCAAACTATACTGCATCATTTTTGGCGCAAGATTTTTTTTGGCGCGAAGTTACGTTCGATGATGCAAATTCGTCATTTCCGGCGTCTTTGTCGACGCCGAGTCCTTTCACAAGGTTGCGTCTTCAATGACGCAAGTGTGTCATTTCCGGATGTTGTTAATGGCAAAAAAAATTCTGTTTGTGCGTTATACTTGGGGCCAAATATTTTCATTATTTTAAACCCCATTCTTATATGCCTCTTGCCTTTTTTATCTATCAGAGGGCTATACTGTTTGCATTTTTTTCCAATTCCTGAAACTGCCATATAAGGAAATTGATCATTTTGCTTTATATGTTGTTTTTTCTCTTACATTTGCAAGATGTCTCAATCTGATCCTGTCTCAGAAATCACTGTTGGAACCCTGGTGACTGATAACAGTTCTACCAAAGATAAGTACATTTGTTGTAATCTTGTGGAGATTATATCTCCAGCTGTGGTTTGTAATAAGTTGTGTCAGTATATGGCTGGGTTATAACACAATATATTTAATAATTATTCTTTAAAAGATATCTCTAGTAAAAATGCATATACCAAGACAATAAAATTGAATATAAATTCCTGAATTCTTTTTTATTAGTTAATATCTATAAACACATTGAAATATGTTTATAGGAACAAGAATATGAATCAATACTATACACGTTTAAAACTATTAAAATATGCTATGCAAAGTTCATAAAAGTTGCCTTATTCACAATAGCCTCCCAAATCAGAGTTGCATTTAAAATATCATAATGAGACTAAGATATAAGTCATTAACATTCAGACTGGTACAATTTTAACAGTTGTTAGTTAAACAATAGGACAATATTCTTAGTTATCTACAATTAAGACCAATTCTGAGTTATAAATCTATATTTTGAAAAGATAAATTAAATAGCAAATGAAATTGAATTACACTTTATTAAACAAATATGCTTGAAACAGACGTTACTAATAGGAGATGCTGATAAGGATATTTAGTCCAGGGTCTAATAACCTCTGAATAGTATTTCAGGTAATCCTAACAGAACCAGCATTCCCCCACTGGTAATAACACAAGTAAAAATGAGTGGTATAGTGGGCTAGTGAAAAATGGGGAAAGTCACTTCCATGTTTCAATAGTTAGCAGCCTCTATTCTATAGCACCCAGTGGTTAAAAACGTATTAAGGATAGGGCTAGTGGACTAGGTGTTAGAATGCGAGCTCAATCTGATTGGCTGATTGGATCAGCCAATCGGATTGAACTTCAATCTGATTGGCTGATTCAATCAGCCAATCAGATTTTTCCTACCTTAATTCCGATTGGCTGATATAATCCTATCAGCCAATCGGAATTGAAGGGATGCCATCTTGGATGACGTCCCTTAAAGGAATATCCATTCGTCGGTAGTCGTCGGGAAGAAGAGGATGGCTCTGTATCGGCTCGTCTGAAGATGGCTCCGCTCCGGATGGATGAAGATTGAAGACGCCGCATGGATGAAGACTTCTATCGGATGGAAGACTTCTTCAGCGCCGCCTGGATGATGACTTCATCGGATGGAAGACTTCTTCAGCGCGCCTTGGATGATGACTTCTTCCGCTCCGGATCTCCTCTTCGGTTCCATCGGTGGGTCGGCTGGCTGAAGACGACTAAAGGTAGGATGATCTTCAGGGGGGTAGTGTTAGGTTTATTTAAGGGGGTTTGGGTTAGATTAGGGGTATGTGGGTGGTGGGTTTTAATGTTGGGGGGGTTGTAGTTTTCTTTTACAGGCAAAAGAGCTGAATTCTTTGGGGCATGCCCCGCAAAAGGCCCTTTTAAGGGCTGGTAAGGTAAAAGAGCTTTGAACTTTTTTAATTTAGAATAGGGTAGGGCATTTATTTATTTTGGGGGGCTTTGTTATTTTATTAGAGGGCTTAGATTAGGTGTAAGTAGCTTAAAATTGTTGTAATATGTTTTAAATGTTTGTAACTTATTTTTTTATTTTTTGTAACTTAGCTTTTTTTATTTTTTGTACTTTAGTTAGTTTATTTAATTTAATTGTAGTTATGTGTAGCTAATTTATTTAATTAATGTAATGATAGTGTAGTGTTAGGGTTAATTGTAACTTAGGTTAGAATTTATTTTACAGGTAATTTTGTATTTCTTTTAGCTAGGTAGTTATTAAATAGTTAATAACTATTTAATAACTATTCTAACTAGCTAAAATAAATACCAAGTTACCTGTAAAATAAATATAAATCCTAAAATAGCTACAATGTAATTATTAATTACATTGCAGCTATCTTAGGGTTTATTTTACAGGTAAGTATTTAGTTTTAAATAGGAATAATAGTGTAGTGTTAGGTGTAATTGTAACTTAGGTTAGTTTTTATATTACAGGTAAATTTCTCTTTATTTTAACTAGGTAGCTATTAAATAGTTAATAACTATTTAATAGCTATTGTACCTAGTTAAAATAAATTGAAATTTGCCTGTAAAATAAAAATAAATCCTAAGATAGCTACAATATAATTATTATTTATATTGTAGCTATATTAGGGTTTATTTTAAAGGTAAGTATTTAGTTTTAAATAGGATTAATTTATTTAATAAGAGAAATATTATTTAGATTTATTTAATTAATATTTAAGTTAGGGGGGTTTTAGGGTTAGTGTTAGACTTAGGTTTAGGGGTTAATAATTTTATTACAGTGGCGGCGGTGTAGGGGGGGCAGGATAGGGGTTAATAACTTTATTATAGGTGGCGACGGTGTAGGAGGGGCAGATTAGGGGTTAATAAGTTTAATATACGTTGCGGCGGGGTCCGGGAGCAGCAGTTTAGGGGTTAAACTTTTTATTTAGTTGCAGCGAGGTCCGGGATCGGCAGGATAGGGGTTAATAACTTTATTATAGAGGGCGACGGTATAGGGGGGGCAGGATAGGGGTTAATAGGTATCATGTAGGTGGCGGCGGGGTCTGGGAGCGGCGGTTTAGGGGTTAATACATATATTATAGTTGCGGCGGGGACCGGGAGCAGCGGTTTAGGGGTTAACATATTTATTATAGCTTGCGGTGGGCTCCGGGAGCGGCGGTTTAGGGGTTAATCAGTTTATTAGAGTGGCGGTGGGCTCCGGGAGCGGCGGTTTAGGGGGTAACATATTTAGTATAGCTTGCTGTGGGCTCCGGGAGCGGCGGTTTAGGGGGTAATAACTTTATTTAGTTGCGGCGGTGTATGGGGGACAGATTAGGGGTGTTTAGACTCGGGGTACATGTTAGGGTGTTAGGTGTAGACAGCTCCCATAGGAATAAATGGGATGTCGGGCAGCAGCGAACTTGAACTTTCGCTATGGTCAGACTCCCATTGATTCCTATGGGATCCGCCGCCTCCAGGGCGGCGGTTTGAAAACCAAGTACGCTGGGCCGGAAAAGTGCCGAGCGTACCTGCTAGTTTTTTGATAACTAGCAAAAGTAGTCAGATTGTGCCGCACATGTGTGCGGAACATCTGGAGTGACGTAAGAATCGATCTGTGTCGGACTGAGTCCGGCGGATCGAAGCTTACGTCACTAAATTCTACTTTTGCCGGTATCTAGGGCTTGATAGCTAAGGCAAATCAGCCTCGCCACAAATACGCTGCGGAATTCCAGCGTATTTGAGGTTGACGGCTTGATAACTACTCCCCTATGTCTTTAGCTATTTTAGCTAGAAGAGCTTTGTGGCTTAAATCTGGAATGTTGATATGACTTCTAAGTGCAGATTGCTATCTCTTTCTTTCCAAGGTAATAAATTATTTGGTTCTAAGTTGGATTCAATAATTTCAACTCTCACTGGGGGGAAGGGAATTTTTTTTACCTCAGGATAAAAGACCTAAGGGTAAATCTAGCGCTTCTAACCATTTTCGTTTCTTTCGACAAATAAGGAACAGAAACCTATTTCTGCCCCCAAGGAATCTGTTTCCAATTGGAAGCCTTCTTCAAATTGGAATAAATCCAAGCCACTTTAGAGATCAAATCCAGCCCCCAAGTCCGCATAAAGGTGCGGCCCTTTTCCAGCTCAGCTGGTAGGGGGCAGATTAAGATTTTTCAAAGATGTTTGGATCAATTTGGTCCAAAATCATTGGATTCAGAGTATTCTCTCTCAGGGGTACAGAATAGGATTCAGAGTAAGACCGCCTGTGAGAAGATTTTTTTTTTCTCTTTCACACATTCCAGCAAACCCAGTAAAGGCTCAGGCTTTCCTGAAGTGTGTTTCAGACCTGGAGTTTTTAGGAGTATTCATGCCAGTTCCGTTTCAGGAATAGGGTTTGGGGTTTTATTCAAATCTATTCATTGTCCCAAAGAAAGAAAATTCATTCAGACCAGTTTTGGATCTAAGAATTTTGAATCGATATGTAAGAGTACCAACTTTCAAAATGGTGACTATAAAGACTATTCTGACTTTTGTTCAGCAAGGGCATTATATGTCCACAATAGACTCACAGGATGCATATTTTCATAATCCGATTCATCCAGATCACTATCAGTTCCTGAGATTCTCTTTTCTAGACAAGCATCACCAATTTGTTGCTCTTATTTTTGGCCTAGCGACAGCTCCAAGAATCTTTTCAAAGGTTCTCTGTGTCCTACTCTCTGTGATCAGAGAGTGGGGTATTGCGGTGTTTCCTTATTTGGATGATATCTTGGTACTTGCTCAGTCTTTATGTTCTGCAGAATCTCACACAAATCAACTAGTGTTGTTTCTTCGAAGACATGGTTGGAGGATCAATTTACCAAAAAGCTCTTTGATTCCTCAGACAAGGTAAGCTTTTTTGGTTTCCAGATAGATTCAGTGTCCATGACTTTGTCTCTAACAGACAAGAGACATTTGAAATTGGTTGCAGCCTATCCGAACCTTCAGTCTCAGATATTCCCTTCAGTAGCTATGTGCATGGAAGTTTTAGGTCTCATGACTGCAGCATCGGACGCGATCCCCTTTGCTCGTCTTACATAAATTATGTTGTTTTTTAGATCAGTATTTGTGCATATTCTTCTTTATAGTAGTGTCTATTACATGCAGTTGTATGAAAATTGGTGTATACTGTCCCTTTAAATGGACATAAAACTTACCTTCTAAGACTTTTCTGCTGTCATGTAATAGATTAACATATCATATAGGTTAACAGTTTACTGCAGTTGTGTTTTTTTTGTGGCTAAACTCCACTATTTTGCCTTACATGGATGTGTCAATATGGAACAAATATGGACTTGTTGAATAAACAATGTCATAATGTGACACTGTGCATTCAATAACAAAGGATTTAGTCCTTATTTTTTTCTTTAATTTTCAATCTTTTATTGAGGAAAAGACAACATACAACAGTAAGAACAGTTAAGGCATGGTAAGGGTCTACAGGTACAAGTACAATCGTGAGAAATATACAGGTGAAGGAGATAGCATAAATATAGCTTTGCAGAAGGTAGCTTCAAAAGACTACAATGAATATAGCCTAGGGTAAGCTATCTCATGTAGTCTAATAGTCTATAGCAAATCAGAGATCTAATGTCCAGTACCTTACTCATGCTTACAGGTATTTTTCCTAATTTTTTTATTATTATTAATAAGAGTGTATAAATCAAGTTTAAACAAAAATTCACATAAGGTTTCTATTAAACAATATGGGACTCAACTAGCCCCAACAAGCTCCGGACAGTTCCTTAGCCTTATAGTATGGAGTGTATAGAGAACAGAGCACTAGTCGAGGCTGCGCCTATGTGGGTTATCAACTGAATATGGGTAGGGAACAATATGACTAATGTAAGTGTCAGGAGAAAGTAGCAGTAGGGCGGCTTCTGAGGGATATGACTCCTGAATAACATCTAACTGCATGCCAAAAAAAAAAGGGGGGGTACATCTTAAAGATGAAGGGGGAGGGGGTAAGGATAGAGGGAGCGCTGAAAGTATACTATTTTTAAATCTTCAGTCAGTGGGTAATGAGTGTGTGTTTAAATATTTGTTACCTGGGGTCCATCCTAGTGGGTTGTGGTAGATGAGAGGCGTAGATGGGACTCCCATGGCTCCCATATAAGACATTGCAGGGTGATCTGATTATTAGTTCTAAAGATTCCCTCCTCCATTTGCTTAAGGTAATTAAGGTTATCTACCACCCCCTGCCATTTTGGGGTTTTGGATTTTTCCAGTTTCTCGCGATAAGGAGTTTGGCAGAAATGAGAACATAAACTAGTAGGGCCTGTAGGTGTTTAAGAAGGGACGCGACATCCAGATGTAAGAGAGCTGTGCTTGGTTGGTTAGGGGGGGAAGGCCCAATGAAACGCACAGCTGGCGAGTTTTCTCCCAGTAGGAACGTAACACTGGGCAGGACCACCAGATGTGGGTGGGGGTCCCCGGCTCTCCACATCCCCTCCAGCAAAGAGAAGAATGGTCAAGATATATTTTTTGTAATTTAGTGGGTACTAAGTGCCATCTGATTTAAAGCTTGTAGAAAAGCTTGTACATGGTAACACATTGAACTGCTGCCTTGGTGGTTGTAATGGTATGGAGCCACTGTTCAAGGGTGTACTCTTGTCTCCACTCTCGCTCCCATGAAACAATGTGAGTAGTTTTTACAGGTCTTGAGTTGTGGGTGAGGATTTGGTAATGATACGTAAGAATTGATAATGATACGTAAGATTTAGAGGCCTAGTTTTCAAGCCGTCAACCTCAAATACGCTGGAATTCCACAGCGTATTTGTGGCAAGGCTGATTCGCCTTAGTTATCAAAGGCTAGAGACCGGCAAAAGTAGAATTTTGTGAGGTAAACTTCGATCCGCCGGACTCAGTCCGGCACAGATCGATTCTTACGTCACTACAGATGTTTCACACACAAGTTCGGCACAATCTGACTACTTTTGCTAGTTATCAAAAAACTAGCAGGTACGCTCGGCACTTTTTCGGCCCAGCGTACCTGGTTTTCAAACCGCCACCCTGGAGGCGGTGGATACCATAGGAATCAATGGGAGTCTGACCATAGCGAAAGTACAAGTTCGCTGCTGCCAGACATCCCATTGATTCCTATGGGAACTGTCTACACCTAACACCCTAACATGTACCCCGAGTCTAAACACCACTAATCTGTCCCCCCTACACCGCCGCAACTAAATAAAGTTATTACCCCCTAAACCGCCGCTCCCGGAGCCCACCGCAAGCTACTCTATACATATTAACCCCCAAACTGCCGCTCCCTGACCCCGCCGCAACTATAATAAATGTATTAACCCCTAAACCGCCGCTCCCGGAGCCCACCGCAAGCTACTCTATACATATTAACCCCTAAACCTCCGCTCCCGGAGCCCACCGCAACCTATATTAAATTTATTAACCCCTAATCTACCCCCCCTACACTGTCGCCACCTATAATACATTTATTAACCCCTATCCTGCCCCCCACTACACCGCCGTCACTGTAATAAAATTATTAACCCCTAAACCTAAGTGTAACACTAATCCTAACACCCCCCTAACTTAAATATTAATTAAATAAATCTAAATAATATTTATCTTATTAACTAAATTAATCCTATTTAAAACTAAATACTTACTTTTAAAATAAACCCTAATATAGCTACAATATAAATAATAATTATATTGTAGCTATCTTAGGATTTATTTTTATTTTACAGGCATCTTTCAATTTATTTTAACTAGGTACAATAGCTATTAAATAGTTATTAACTATTTAATAGCTTACCTAGCTAAAATAAAGAGAAATTTACCTGTAAAATAAAAACTAACCTAAGTTACAATTACACCTAACACTACACTATACTTTAATAAATTATTCCTATTTAAAACTAAATACTTACCTGTAAAATAAACCCTAAGATAGCTACAATGTAATTAATAATTACATTGTAGCTATTTTAGGAATTATATTTATTTTACAGGTAACTTTGTATTTATTTTAGCTAGTTAGAATAGTTATTAAATAGTTATTAACTATTTAATAACTACCTAGCTAAAAGAAATACAAAATCACCTGTAAAATAAATCCTAACCTAAGTTACAATTAAACCTAACACTACACTTTCATTAAATAAATTAAATAAATTACCTACAAATAACTACAATTAAATACAATTACATAAACTAACTAAAGTACAAAAAATAAAAAAGCTAAGTTACAAAAAATAAAAAAAATAGGTTACAAACATTTTAAAAATATTACAACAATTTTAAGCTACTTACACCTAATCTAAGCCCCCTAATAAAATAACAAACCCCCCCAAAATAAAAAAAATGCCCTACCCTATTCTAAATTAAAAAAGTTCAAAGCTCTTTTACCTTACCAGCCCTTAAAAGGGCCATTTGTGGGGCATGCCCCAAAGAATTCAGCTCTTTTGCCTGTAAAAGAAAAATACAACCCCCCAACATTAAAACCCACCACCCACATACCCCTAATCTAACCCAAACCCCCCTTAAAATAACCTAACACTAATCCCCTGAAGATCATCCTACCTTTAGTCGTCTTCACTCAGTCGAGCCACCGATGGAACTGAAGAGGAGACCCGGACCGGCAGAAGTGATCCTCCAAGCGGCGCTGAAGAAATCTTCCATCCGATGAAGTGATCCTCGCTGAAAAAGTCTTCCATCCGGGCGATGTCATCTTCCAAGAGGCGCTGAAGAAGTCTTCTATCCGGGTGATGTCATCTTCCAAGCCGGGTCTTGAATCTTCATCCCTCCGACGCGGAACATCCTTCTTTACCGACGGACTACCGACGAATGAAGGCTCCTTTAAGGGACGTCATCCAAGATGGCGTCCCTTCAATTCCGATTGGCTGATAGGATTCTATCAGCCAATCGGAATTAAGGTAGGAAAAATCTGATTGGCTGATTGAATCAGCCAATCAGATTCAAGTTCAATCCGATTGGCTGATCCAATCGGATCATTTAAAACTAAATACTTACCTTTAAAATAAACCCTAATATAGCTACAATATAAATAATAATTATATTGTAGCTATCTTAGGATTTATTTTTATTTTAGAGGCAAATTTCAATTTATTTTAACTAGGTACAATAGCTATTAAATAGTTATTAACTATTTAATAGCTACCTAGCTAAAATAAAGAGAAATTTACCTGTAAAATAAAAACTAACCTAAGTTACAATTACACCTAACACTACACTATACTTTAATAAATTATTCCTATTTAAAACTAAATACTTACCTTTAAAATAAACCCTAATATAGCTACAATATAAATAATAATTATATTGTAGCTATCTTAGGATTTATTTTTATTTTACAGGTAACTTTGTATTTATTTTAGCTAGTTAGAATAGTTAATAACTATTTAATAGCTATTGTACCTAGTTAAAATAAATTGAAATTTGCCTCTAAAATAAAAATAAATCCTAAAATAGCTACAATATAATCATTATTTATATTGTAGCTATATTAGGGTTTATTTTAAAGGTAAGTATTTAGTTTTAAATAGGATTAATTTAGTTCATAATAGAAATATTATTTAGATTTATTTAATTAATATTTAAGTTAGGGGGGTGTTAGGGTTAGTGTTAGACTTAGGTTTAGGGGTTAATACATTTATTACAGTGGCGGCGGTGTAGTGGGGGGCAGGATAGGGGTTAATAAATTTATTATAGGTGGCGACGGTGTAGGGGGGCAGGATAGGGGTTAATATGTATAATGTAGGTGGCAGCGGTGTCCGGGAGCGGCGGTTTAGTGGTTAATACATTTATCAGAGTTGCGGCAGGGTCTAGGAGCGGCGGTTTAGGGGTTAATACATTTATCAGAGTTGCGGCAGGGTCTAGGAGCGGCGTTTAGGGGTTAATAACTTTATTTAGTTGCGGGGGGCTCCGGGGGCGCCGGTATAGGGGTTAGAACAGTGTAGTTAGTGTGAGTGCTTAGTGACAGGCTAGCAATAAAGCTGGGAAAAAGCCGAAGAGCAGCGAGATCGGATGAGTGATAACTCTCACAGTCCTCTGCTCATTTCCCCGCGACTTTTTGACAGCTTTATTTGATAACTTAGGCGAAATTTTTCAGGTCCGCGGCGGCGATGTGAGGCGAGCTTAGGCGGGCGTATTGGGCCGGCGAAGGCAGGAAAGTTGACACGTTGATAACTACCCCCCATCGTCCTTATTATATATCAAGATGTCCCAAACTTCAGAGACTTGCATGTAGAAAACCTCAGAGAAGAGAGGAACTCATATAGTGAAGTTTTATACAGATTCAAACAACATATGGTAGGAACCTTACGTAGTTTAGAGCTATAACTGGTCCCTCAGGAAATAAGCATGTGTTTATCCCAATCCACTCCAGGAGAGACCAGGTAGATAATTGTAAAATTTAACAATATTTATTAAAATATAAATAAAACCATTACTCATCACACAAGTGAGAAACGCAAGGGCATTAGGACTAGTCCACAATATGACAATTTATATTAAGTAAGTCCCACATTCTGTAATGTCAACTCTGTGTCTCCGACGTGCGTTTCACTGATTTCTTCAGCTTTTTCAAGGACTGCAGTAGACAAGGCTTGGCACTATCAGTTTGTAAGAAATGCTTACATAGTTTTGCTACTGCTGAGGTAAGTTAGGGACAGATATGTAGCATGGTTAGATTTCCAAAGTCTGCCGTATGGACTTCCTATTTTCAGATTATGGAAAACCCACAATTGTCATAGTTAAATTGCAGTAAACGTATATAAAACAGATAATGAGAGTATATTAAAAAGGGTTTCCTATTATATTGCAATCTCAAAAGGTTTTTGGTCCCTCTAAAGTGTAAATGCAACTAATACACGTTGTCAAGATCTCTGGCAGTTAGGTCTAGTTGCAGGCAGGACACATAGGAGACACAAAGTTATCAGGCAAAAGTGGTGTCAACAAAGGGATATGAAACCCATAAGTTTTATTTCATGATTCAGATGGAGTATGCAGTTTTAAACAACTTTCTAATTTACTTCTATTTTCATATCTTTTCAACACAGCATAAGATAGGAACAAATCAAATTTGATAGTAGAAGTAAATTGGAAACGTAATTTTAAATTGGTTGCTCTGTCACAAAATAATATTTTTTGGGTTTCATATCCCTTTAAGTCCTGTGGCAGGTATCAGAGGCTACAATAAAGATGCTCAAATCCAAGAATGGTGCTATTAAAATGTTAGAATAATCTTAACATTCCTTGTGCAGTTTGAATGTTTCTATAGAATACTAAGTGTAACCACTCCATATTCAGATGCAAAATGTTAATATTGAGATGAGGAAAGTAGAAGGTGCGTCTAGATAAGAAGCTGAATATGCTGGTGGGTTGGGGATTGTAATGTTAATGGTAGATCAATAGGAGTTTAATGGAGGACGTGTTTTGGTGCTGGGACAAGCACTGCTGGGTTTTCATGAGCTTTAGGTACTTATTGATATTAAATGATGTTATTCATTATATTGTTAATGGGCAATCCTGTGACTTTTATAGCACATTATATATGGTCTTATTTATTCATAGCACAGTGCCTACTGGGGAGGTTTTGTATCTCTATTAACATTTAAAAGCAGTTTGATATCACCACATAGAAGGATTCATGTAGTTTATTATATACAGGCGTACCTCAGAGATATTGCGGGTTAGGTTCTAGACCACTGGAGTAAAGTGAATATAGCAATAAAGCAGGTCACACAATGTTTTTGTTTTCCCATTGCATATAATATATACAGTGTATGTATGTATATATATATATATATATATATGTGTGTGTGTGCATGTGTGAAGATGTGTATACATGTTATGTGTTTATATATGTACAGTATATATGTTGGAAAACTGGCGCTGATAGACTTGCTTGATGCAGGTTTGCCTCAAACCTTCAATTTGTAAAAAAAATGCAATATAAAGTAAAGCGTAATAATATTTGGTACGCCTGTATGTGTTTTCCTGATTTCTATGTTAAAATTAGATGCATCATTATGAAAATATAGGAATTAAGAGCTATTTAGTGTGAAAAATGAACATGCAATATTTTGTGGTGCTGTAAGCTAACAATTATAGCAGAAGGTATAGAGAAGAGAATATAGCATTTTGCATCCATAATGTAAAGGAGATATATAGACAGACAGACAGACGGACAGACGGAAAGACAAATGGATGGACAGAAAGACAGATAGATGGATAGAAAGATAGATGGATGGAAAGATAGATGGATAGATAGAAAGATAGATGGATAGAAAGATAGATGGATAGAAAGATAGATAGATGGATAGAAGGATAGATGGAAAGATCGATGGATAGAAAGATAGATGGATGGAAAGATAGATGGATAGATAGAAAGATAGATGGATAGAAAGATAGATGGATAGAAAGATAGATAGATGGATAGAAGGATAGATGGAAAGATCGATGGATAGATAGAGAGATGGATAGAAAGCTAGATGGAAAGATAGATAGATGGAAAGATAGATGGATGGAAAGATAGATGGATGGAAAGATAGATGGATAGAAAGTTAGATGGATAGAAAGATGATAAAAAGATAGATGATAGAAAGATAGATAATAGATAGATGATAGATAGATAGATAGATAGATAGATAGATAGATAGATAGATAGATATATAGATAGATAGATAGATAGATAGATAGATAGATAGATGATGGATTAGATAGATAGATAGATAGATAGATAGATAGATAGATAGATAGATAGATAGATGATTAATAGATAGATGATGGATTAGATAGATAGATAGATAGATGATGGATTAGATAGATAGATAGATAGATAGATAGATAGATAGATAGATGAATGGATGGAAGGATAGATGATAGATTAGATAGATGGATGTAAATATATATGTATATGTAGTTATATGTATGTAATGTATCTTTATTGTGGTTGGCTTTTATTACTTACGGTTTGAAATAAAGGTTACTTTGAATCTATATAACGTTCAGCTCAATATGTTTTTTATGTTTGCGTAAACAGCTCATATAGCTGAGAAACGCTTTGCAATAAAAGTTTTATTTGTTTCTACCCTTTATACGTCCACTTTTTTCCTGTGGTTACACAGTATACCTCATTAGGATTAGATAGCACCGGAAGCTTTTAATTCACTTTTCAGCTGTTTTAGCCCCCTGCAAACCATGAATCACAGCAATCCTTGCAGCTTCTCCACACTGGGGGAGAGAGACTTCCGGACCATACAGAACAGCTGTCCCTCGGAGCAGCAGCGAAGATAGATGGATAGGAGATACTTTATCTCCAGATGATGTCCAGTGTCTTGTGCATTCATTGAGCACTTGGAGTCAGACATGTGCACAGGCACAAAAATAATTCTGGCCAGTTCGTTCATCTAGAAATAAAATTTTGATTTTGCTGTGTCTGATATTTCTTAAAAGCCACAGCAATCAATCATCTCACAAGTACAATGCTACATTATTATTGAACATTTGGATGTTTGAATCCTTTCCCACTTAGTGTAAATTTAAACTTTTAAAGCCATTCCCCCCCTTAGGAGTAACCTTTTTAAACCAAAATAACAGATCTATTTAATTTTTGTCACACACACACATATGTTATTTCATTCATAGTTAAAAGGAACACTTGTTTATTGTTTATGGACAATTGCAACAAATAGGGGAATATTCCTTGTCGTCCAGAAACAAAAGCACATGTCAACTTGGCATCCACATTAAAAAAAAGTAGTGGTTCCTATTCATTGTGAAGGAAACAGTTAATAAATTGCCAAACCCACACCCCTCCATTAAAGGGACATTATACACTCATTTTTTCTTTGCATAAATGTTTTGTAGATGATCTATTAATATAGCCCATAAAGTTTTTTTGTTTTTTTTTAAATGTATATTTTTGCTTATTTTTAAATAAAATTGCTCTGATTTTTAGACTCCTAACCAAGCCCCAAAGTTGTATGTGAATACCGTCAGCTACCTTCTCCAGCTTGCTCCTGTTTGTGTAAAGGGTCTTTTCATATGCAAAAGAAGGGGGAGGGGGGAGTGTCTTATTTGCCACTTGCAGTGGGCTTTTCAGCTACCTTTTTAGCAGAGCTAAACTGACAGCTTCTAAGTAAGTTTTTAAACCGTTTTATACTGGATTTTTATATCAGTATCTGTGCATCTTATTCTTTATTATAGTGTCTCTTACATGCAGTTATATGAAAATGAGTGTATACTGTCCCTTTAAGCCCTCATAGTCGCCACATTACTATGTCACTCTCTCATATACTGTATATATATATATATATATATATATATATATATATATATATATATATATATATATATATATATATATATATATACATAGTACCCTGCCAAATTATTAAACCCATTGGTTAAAAATCGCAATTTTGTTATTAATTTCAAATGTATTCTTAATATTGTTGATTGATCTTTTAGTTTTGTAATACATTTTCTCTTAATATTCTTTACAGAACAACATGATACACTTACAATTTCAGTAATCTTGTACTGCGATATGTTTTTTGTCTTCAATAGGCTGACAATTTGACCGACTTTCTTTTACAAGTCACTTTGTTTACCCATCTGTAAAAACATATACATTTATTTACCAAATATTTTTAGTAATTTTACATCAAATTACACGTAAATATGTATGGCAGATGTTGCCAATATAACATGGAATAAGAAATTGTTACAAAAAAAATCAATCACCATTATTAAGAATAAATATACAATTACTATAAAAATTAAGATTTTTGACCAATGGGTCTAATAATGCCAACTCATAACAGGTAAAATTTGTAATTATCATGTAAATACTCTAGTTTTCACCTGAAGGGGCTGCAAAATATATCAAGCATCTATACTATAATTGCGTTTGTAATGTCTGTTGGCAATTGCGCACGCATCCTCAGTGGAATGTTGGCAGCGTGAGGACAAAATAATTCAGAAAATTAGCCAATAAAATTTCACTTGCTGTCATCCTATTAGCTGATTTGAACGGCCAATAGGATTTGAGTAGCTCTCATCCTATTGGGTGATTTGAAGAATCAAATCAGTCAATAGGAATTCAAGGGAAGCCATCTTTAATCGCGTACCTTGAATTCACTATTCAGTGTACGGTGGAGATCATACAAAGAGGATCCTCCACGCTCCATGGCTCCGCGGTCGCCTGTCTGCAGTTCCAGGGTCGCCTGTCTTCAGCTCCACGGTCTTCAGTCTTCAGCACCGCTCCGCGCAGGATGTTCCTGGGAGAAGAAGAGGTTGCGCTTTGAAGAAGACTTCACCGCCTGGAACAGGACCTTCTCCAACGGACTTCAGAAACCGTGAGTACCAACCTGGGGGTTAGATTTAGTATTTTTAAGGGTTTTTTGGGGGGGGGGGGGTTTATTTAGATTAGGGATGGGCAGTAAAAGAGCTAAATGCCCTTTTAATGGCAATGGGTAGTTTTTTAGTGTTAGGTTCTTTTATTTTGGGGGGTGGGGGGGTTTAATGCTAGGTGGGACTTTGTATATTTTTTGTAAAAGAGCTGATTATCTTGGGGCAATGCCCTGCAAAAAGCCCTTTTAAGGGCTACTGGTACTTTATTCTTAGAGTAGGGGGTGTTTTTATTTTGGGGGGTCTTTCTTATTTTCATAGGGATTAGGTTTAGTTTTGTTAAATTTGGTAATTTGATTTTTTTATTTTCTTTAAACTTAGTTTTTTTTATTTTTTGTAACTTTAGAATGTATTAGTTTAGGTAATTTGGGTTTTATTTAATGGGGTGTTAGGTTAAGGGTTGTTAGGTTAGGGGGTGTTAGGTTAGGGGGTGTTAGTTTAGTGTACTTAGTTATTTAAATAGTTATTTGCGTTGTGGGTTTTGGCAGTTAAAAAAAGGGTTAATAAGTTAAATAGGTTTATTGTGATGTAGGGGTTTTGCGGTTTAGGGGTTAATAGGGTAAATAGGTTTATTGCGATGTAGGGTTTTTGCGGTTTAGGGGTTAATAGGGTAATTAGGTTTATTGCGATGTGGGGTTTTTGCGGTTTAGGAGTTAATAGGGTAATTAGGTGTATTGCAATGTGGGGGGTTTTGCGGTTTAGGGGTTAATAGGGTAATTAGGTTTATTGCAATGTTGGGGTATTACGGTTTAGGGGTTAATAGGGTAATTAGGTGTATTGCGATGTGGGGGTTTTGTGGTTAAGGGGTTAATAGGGTAATTAGGTTTATTGCGATGTGGGGGTTTTGCGGTTTAGGGGTTATTAGGGTAATTGGGTTTATTGCGATGTGTGGGTTTTTCGGTTTAGGGGTTAATAGGGTAATTAGGTGTATTGCAATGTGGGTGGTTGACGGTTAAGTGGTTATTAATTTTAGTTTTAATTGCAAATTTTTGGGGAAGGCGGAAATATACAGTTGTGCTCATAAGTTTACATACCCTTGCAGAATTTATGATTTCCTTTTTCAGAGAATATGAATGATAGCACAAAAACTTTTCTTTCACTCATGGTTAGTGTTTGGCTGAAACCATTTATTTTCAATCAACTGTGTTTACTCTTTTTAAATCATAATGTCAACAGAAACTACCCAAATGACCCTGATGAAAAGTCTACATACCCTGGTGATTTTGGCCTGATAACATGCACACAAGTTGACACAAAGGGGTTTGAATGGCTATTAAAGGTAACCATCCTCACCTGTGAAATGTTTGCTTGTAATTAGTGTGTGTGTGTGTATAAAAGGTCAATGAGTTTCTGGACTCCTGACAGACCCTTGCATCTTTCATCCAGTGCTGCACTGATGTTTCTTGATTCTGAGTCATGAGGAAAGCAAAAGAATTGTCAAAGGATATGTGGGAAAAAGGTAGTTGAACTGTATAAAACAGGAAAGGGATATAAAAAGATATCCAAGGAATTGAGAATGCAAATCAGCAGTTTTCAAACGCTAATCAAGAAGTGGAAAATGAGGCATTCTGTTTGATAACATACTGCATTCATCTTGCCATCAATTCTGACCAAATTTCCTGTGTCTTTGTAGCTCACACATCCCCAAAACATCAGCGATCCACCTCCGTGTTTCACAGTAGGAATGATGTAGCTTTCATCATAGGCCTTGTTGTCTCCTCTCCAAATGTAGCGTTTATGGTTGTGGCCAAAAAGCTCAATTTTGGTCTCATCACTCCAAATGACTTTGTGCCAGAAGGTTTGAGGCTTGTCTCTGTGATGTTTGGCGTATTGTAAGAGGGATACTTTGTGACATTTGCGTAGTAATGGCTTCTGGCGACCCGACAATGCAGCCCATCTTTCTTCAAGTGCCTCCTTATTGTGCATCTTGAAATAGCCACACCACATGTCCTGTATTTCACCTGAAGTTATTTGTGGGTTTGTCTTTGCATCCCGAACAATTTTCCTGGCAGTTGTGGCTGAGATTTTAGTTGATCTACCTGACCGTGGTTTGGTTTCAACAGAACCCCTCATTTTCCACTTCTTTATTAGAGTTTGAACACTGCTGATTTGCATTCTCAATTCCTTGGATATCTTTTTATATCCTTTGCCTGTTTTATACAGTTCAACTACCTTTTCCCACAGATCCTTTGACAATTTTTTTGCTCTCCCCATGACTCAGAATCCAAAATCGTCAGTGCAGCACTGGATGAAAGATGCAAGGGTCTGTCAGGAGTCCAGAAACTCATTGACCTTTTATACACACACACTATTTACAAGCAAACAGATCACAGGTGAGGATGGTTACCTTTAATAGCCATTCAAACCCCTTTGTGTCAACTTGTGTGCATGTTATCAGGCCAAAATAACCAGGGTATGTAAACTTTTGATCAGGGTCATTTGGGTAGTTTCTGTTGTCATTATGATTTAAAAAGAGTAAACACAGTTGATTGATAATAAATGGCTTCAGCCAAACACTAACCATGAGTGAAAGAAAAGTTTTTGTGTTATCATTCATATTCTCTGAAAAATGGCCAAGAAATCATAAATTCTGCCAGGGTATGCAAACTTATGAGCACAACTGTAGGTTAAGAAATGTTAGGTTTATTTTTGGGAGGCGGCTCAGTCTAAACATTATTTATACAGTCACAATGCATAGTGACTGTATAAATAATGTAGACACTGGTATTTGTATTAATGCTTATTTTTTCTGTGTCAGTGTCTACATTATAGGGAAATTAATAACTGGAAGTGATGCCTGTTTTACTAAAAATGTTGTATATAAAGAAATATACTTAAAGTAGATATAATTTAAAGAGAGGAAATGTTGTATTTATATAGGACAGTAGTTTGTCCAATTAGAGTGTGTCTATATCTGTAGTTTGTTAATAAGGAATGGGGGAGAGAAGGGACAAAAGAGGGGATATTAGCACTCAACTTCCTATAATAGTAACCTCCTGTACTGAAACAGTGAGAGTAAATAGTATGATTAGGTATCTAAAATGTGTTACTTTATTATAATTAAATTAAAAAAGGGGATAACTAGTATCCCATTACCACACCAATAGTTAAATATGTACAAAATGTATAATAGATTAAAACCAATCGCTCCTTACATCGTACTACAGCCTTAGGGTGGAAGCCCCCTGTATTCCTGGCCGATAACTGGATACTTCAGCTTCAGGTGACAGAGGCAAACCCCCAAGGCTGAGATTGTATGTATAGCTAGTAAGGTAAAAAATAAGAAAACAAAGAGAACAATGTGAGTTGTAAGAACCTCACAAACGCGTTTCGGCCGTTGAGCTGGCCTTTTTCAATGTGTAAAGCTTCAAAATATCAAGCCGAGTGTCCAAGACGGCTTCTACATATACCCACCCTATTAGTGTATGAACCAATCTAAATCCTACATTCAAACACACCCCTCTTATTAGCCAATCTTAGTCTAGGCTAACAAACCATGCCTTTCTTTTTGCGTGGTTACCTACCATTGGATGGTGGTGTAAAAGTCTTGTATGGTAACGCCTATTACAATCACGCCCCCTGTCAAATATATACAGGGAAGTTTAGCGTAGCGAAACATCAGTTACCACATATCTTGTTACTATAGTTCCCACTACTTAATTTTGCATACTGCTTTATAAGTCGTGTAACAATCACCATTCCGATTACTATGATCTGGAATCACTTTACATTGATATTGTCAGATTCGGGGCTGTTAGTGATCCGTCATTGGCGTATCGTCCATTAAAATTATAGTATTGCTACACCTGTAGCTTAAATATTTATATAAAAGAAGAGTTACAAAATACGTTGTTTCTACATCTGTAGTTTAACAAATAATTAGACTACCCTCTGGGCAGGCTTATTGACTAGTTGTAAATAATGTTGTTCCTTTGCTTTTCTCAGTGTTACTGAGCAGAATATATCAATCAATAAACAATGAGTACCAACACTTTTTTTTTTTAGTACAGGCGGCCTTTCTTTTATGAATAAAGCACTGTATATATATATATATATATATATATATATATATATATATATATATATATGCAAGGGGATGTGACTAAGGGCTCAATGGTTTTACATTATGTGTTAATGTTTTGTTGTTTTTTTGGTCGGGCCTTATTATAAGTGATTACAGCACTGTGAACAGAGACGATTATAGGCATTCAGATAGACAGCTCCAACCAGTTCAAATACAAAATGCAAAAGGTTACAGCTATACTGCAGTTGCACCATTGGGGACAAACTGTGTTTTTCTGCTTTCAGTAACCATAGTTACTACAGTGATTATGCTCTTGAATGTGCGATGAATGTACACAAATGTGGGAGAATAGTCCTTTGAGCATCTACCATATGAATTTGACTGATAAGCATGCTGGGAACTAAATGTGCTTATCTGTATAATGCATTTGCTTCTGCTAAAGGGTCCAGATTTGCATCTTCATGATTACAGTGCAATTTTAATAGAAGAAAAAAAAACTATTTTCTCAAATGAATGTTAAGGCTTTTTACTGTTTATTTGACCTTCTCTCATATGCACTCTACTGAAGTCTAGTGCTTTAAACAAAGACATGAAAGATTAAGTGAAATGTCTGTGTTCTTTATTCAGACATAGCATCAATACATTTTTATAGCTATATTTTAACTTAAAACAGACAGTGAACACAATGAATCAGGGTGGATTTGATTTTAATCAACGTGATTTAAATTATAATTTAAATCCCTATTCAGTAAGACTTAAAGGGTCATTGCTACCGCAAGCTTGCGGTAGCAATTAGCGCTTATAAAATTAACCAGAGATCAGATCTCTGGTAAATTTTATAAATGTCCCCCCAAATATCCCCAAACTTAAGTCTTAGGGGCCGATTTATCACAGTGCGAGCGGACATAATCCGCTAAATCGATAAATACGATGTCGGCATTTATCATTGAACAAGCATTTCTAGTGAAATGCGTGTGCAATGCCGCTCCCTGCAGGGGGTGTTAATCAACCCAATTGTATCCGATTGGGCTGATTGCTATCCGCCACCTCAAAGGTGGCGGACGAGTGTAGGAGCAGCGGTCTTATGATAAATCGGCCTCTTAAAAAATAAATAAAAACCAAAAAACTGCACTTAGCAGTTTTTGGGGGCTAATGTCGGCGGGTGTGGGGTGTAAGAAAAAAAAACGCACTGAAAAGTGCCTTTACATTGCGGTCTATGAGAACTGTATGTTCCCTGTAAATATATATGTATATGCTTTTATACATACTTGTATATATTTATATTTTAATAGGTGTATATACACATATTAACACATAAATATATGTAAATAGTCATATACATATATATTTACAAATTGCTGCCTTCGCTGTGCGACTTACCCCCTTTGCTGCGCAAGTTCTCATGCTGTGTCTCACGGCATGAGAATGAGGCTCCCATTGTAGCCTATGGAAGCACACTCTTGTGAGCGCAATGCTTTCCAGCAAAGAGAACGTGAGCTTGCATTCGCATTGCATTCAACTTGTAATACCAGCACACATTAGCGTGCTCTGGTATTCCTCAGTAGAGCGCAAATATCGCTCCTCGCAAAGTGTTTAAACACATAGTAAAAATACTTTTTGGGACTCTTAGAGCACTGATAGTCCAAGCGAAGAACGCTGATAATCTAAACATCGGCAGTAAATGCATGACTCAGATGTGGAAGAGGCGCTGCTGATTGGATCGTCAACATTTCTGCTCGGGACCAGCAGTGCTCTGCGGGTCCCAATCAGTATTTCTATTGTGTAACGCCTTTGCAGGAGTATAGGTTCGATAGTCTTATTACATACTTTAACAGATTAGAGCATGTAATTTTTTACTATGATGACACTTAAAGTGATTGTAAAGTTTAATGATTTAAAGCCCAGTATTTAAAAGCAATCTTAAAAACAGGGGCACTTTAAGTCTTTAAACTTCCTCCAATCATTGCGTTCCCCAAGGAGCTGGATGCCGAAAGGGGCACGCAATAATTGGAGGAAGCCGGATTTGTCATTGAAATGCTCCATACAGAGGGAGATGCGGGCGGAGGATCGGCGGTATGTTTACCGTAACAAAATGGTAAGTATTTAAAAAAAGAAGTGTCTTAGTAAAGTTGAATGAATTAAAGTGCCCATGTTTTTAAGATTATTTTTATATACTGGGCTTTTATTCATTAAACTTTACAATCACTTTGACTTTAAATCGTTGTTTTAATTCTTTATTGCTGGTTGCGATAATATTTAGAACCAGATGAAGGTTTCATTTTTAAAATTATAACTTTTTCAGATAAGTTTTAAAGTTATATCATAAAGTTACTGATTTGGTTTTATACTATTAGAAATACATAGATAATTATTAAATTATTGTGAGGTGAACTATCTCCAGTTTAATAGGTGAACCATTCATATTTGGACAACTTTTCTGCAGTACTTTATTGGAAGGAGAAAAATAATCATAACCGTAATAATAATAATCTAAATACTTTTGTTTAACTAAAACAATAATATTATAGGTTTCAGTTTAATTTTTAGTGCTTGCCCCTCCCTCCTCACTCTTAGCTCCTTGTGCAGATATAGTCCACTCCAAAAAATCTTATATTAATTGAATTTTTTATATCTTAGCCCTTTAAGGACTATTAAATACAGTAGAATTGTATAATTTTCAAATACATAATAGATAGTAGATTTTTTCTGACAAATTTCCATTTTCCTTCCCCTCTGTATTATATGACAGCGATAAGCCAATCACAAAATACAACTCTGTGTGGGACTTTAAGAATGTCAGGGATAAGCATAAGTCTATCCTACAAGCAAAAAAGGTTTAAGCCTTGAGGTAAAGGGCTGATTCTTTGTACATAGATTTGCAGAGGAACAAATTAATTAAAGGGACAAACATTTATAAAAAAAATATTGGATGCGCCAAACACTGAAAATAAATATATTACAATAAATAAAATCAATGAATGATGTGAAAATAAAACTTATCACCCAAGTGACAAAATTGACAAACCAAAAACTTAAAGTTTATATGATGGATAGTCCCAAAGGGTCCAGAAAATGGAAACTCTTGTACGAAGAGTAGCGGCACCAAGGGAAGACTAATCTAAAAAAATTTAAAGAGAAGAAGGCGCCACAATGGTGCAAAATCAATGCGATAAGATGTACAAACATGCAGAATACATAATACTCACAAAGTATCAAGCACTTGAGAAGTGCAACAAACGCCTGCTGAACCTTTAGTAGCCGTTCAGACGACTATCCTCTGGGCAATTGAATCAAACAGCTGTAGCTTTTCTCAAACTGTACAAAACGCCGGACTTAAACTGACAGTTTACCCAGAAACTTTTTCTCCTTTAATTTATTCCCAATGCTGGAGTGTATTAAATTGTTTACAAATAGCTCCTTAGCCTTTATATTGGCATTTGAAATAGCTGATTTATCCGGTGGTATCCCTACCTATATTGAAAGTTTCTTTACCTAGTTATGGGCTATTGAGAAACAATGTAAACACAGCCAGCAGAAGAAATTACACTCACAGTGGAAGGTGTGAGAGATAAAGGTCTAAAATGTTAATTTTCAATCATTTTTTCTAAGTATTATAAATTAATGTGCTCTTGTTTGGGATTCGTTCATAAGCAGTTTGGGATGAGGGGGATTATGATGTGCATACAGACTTATAAGGTGGAGTGGGGTTTTCCATGGGCCAATATATGGGTAAAAACAAAACAAAGCAATAAATAAAAAAATATTGAGTGTTCCATCACATGTATTCACATGGGGCACATTTTGCATGTGTGTCCCTGTAAAGTGAATGTAAATTTTGATGCTAAAGTGCCCGGTTTTTCAAACTTCGATTAAAAACAGGGGCACTTTAATTCATCAAAATTTACATTTCACTCCTGTTGTGAAGAAATACTTACCTTTTAATCTTCACAGCAGCTCCAGCTTCCTCCTGTCTCACAAGTCATTTCTGATGTCAGAAATGATTGATAGGTCATCCTCCAATCACAGCTTCCCCCCCGGAGGAATCAGTGTCTGATTCAACGCTTTGATTGGAGGAAGCCGGATGCCTCATTTTAGACCCAGGAAGAGGCTTTGAAACGGGTGGAGGATGCTGGAGCTGCTGTGAGGTTTAAAAGGTAAGTTTTTTTTCACAACAAGAGAACAAAGATCCAAGAGCGCCAACAAAAAAGAGTCAAATAGACCCACTATTTAGAAATGCAGGATAAAAAATAATAATGAATAAACACTATAGATTCCCAGGGTCTAATACTTAATCATAAATATTTCACATATACATATATAATTAATCCTGGAAAGAAGACAGAATATATACTCTTACCAAGTTCATGTGCAACAAAGATA
Organism: Bombina bombina; assembly: GCF_027579735.1. Taxonomy (NCBI): domain Eukaryota; kingdom Metazoa; phylum Chordata; class Amphibia; order Anura; family Bombinatoridae; genus Bombina; species Bombina bombina. Next base: position 88,879,720 of record NC_069507.1, on the reverse strand, counting down.
GATATAAACTGATTATTTTGTAATGATAGTTCAGAAAAAAGTCCGCAATTTTCCTCCACACTGTCCTGCTGCTCCTTATATTCCACTGGTGTACAGTCCGTGGTAGCAAAACTGAAAAGGATCCCTGTCAAAAGACACAAGAAAACAGGAGCGCAACTCCGTGCACCAAACAGTACACGGATGATCTAAGTGTAGATTTAAAACAATTTTAATGGTGATAATATATATAAAAACATCCAAACAAATGATTCCAAACTCACATAGTAACCCTCAAACATATGAGGTATGTCAGCACACAAATGAGGGGAATGTATGTCCCACTGCTGGGCTTTTCCTCTCTCTCTCCCAGATTATTCGATAGCCAGCGGGTAAACCCTCTCATGGAAAACGGACCCTCTCTGTTCACAATGCGATAGACGCTGTACTGCAAATAGCCGGCTCCAGTCCAGGTCCTAACACAAGCGTCAGAGTACGTCCTACGTAGCGTAAAGTGGGCGTGGCCTAACGCGTTTCGCAAGGCTCCTCCTCGCTTCGTCAGAGGCAACAACAGGAGTGAAATGTAAATTCTGATGAATTAAAGTGCCCCTGTTTTTTATCGAAGTTTGAAAAACAGGGCACTTTAGCATCAAAATTGACATTCACTTTAAGGTGAATGGAAATTTTAATTGAGGTATTGTTTATGCTTTGGTAATCAAAAGATATATCGTTTTTTTTTTTTATTAGTTTTTATTTTACTAAATTATTCCAATAAATCAAGTGTTTCTCATAGATCTATTATCGTGTGTTCTCATAGAATTCCATCTACTTTGCGGAACTGAAAAAATAATAATATTTGAAACACATCTTTATCATTCTCTGTGCTAAGTATTGCTACAGATTATAAATAATGCAGAATCTATACTAGTTCCTGCCCTTGTTTTCTACAATATTAAATGATCATTAAATATAGTAGAATTGCCTTTTAATCAACAACTGCATAATATAAAGACATGAATTTTAAAATAGAAGTAGATTTTTTTTTCTGACAAATTTCAAAATTTACTTCAGTTTGCTGGCCCCTGTATCATGTGACAGTCATCAGCCAATTACAGGCTCGTATACTTCTACACTGTGAACTCTTGCACATGCTCAGTAGACGCGGGTACATCAGAAAGTGTGCATAAAAAAGTGCATAATTTCATAATGGAATTTACACAATCTGTTTCTTTTTATGTTTACTTTTATTTAAAGGGACAGTCTAGACCCAATACCTATTCTTTATTACTTATTGTTACATACCAGACAAGCATCTTGCAATGGGTTCCACATCTATAAGATTGTAAGAAGTACATGACACTTTTAAATAATCGTTTGTTAGCAGCCAAAAAAGGCCCGGCAAGCTCCGCCTACTGCTTTCTTCTTGTACAGTTAGCTGTTTTGTTGACAACTTAATAGGGCATGGTTAATATTTTTCTGTTAGTTATTTCAAATTGCACATACACAAATCAGCATGTGCGAGTAAGAAAACGTATTTGAGAGTCGATCGTGATTGGAGATGCTTAACATGCCAAAATATAAATGCAATAGGTGGGCGAAGCTTGGTGGTCATTTTCGACTCCTAACAAATGATGAATATATCTTCCAAGGTTATAGATGTGGGACCAGTTGCAGAATGCTACTCGCGGTAGCAATTAGTGCTCCAAAAATTAACCAGAGATCCGATCTCTGGTTAAAGGGACACTGAACCCACATTTTTTTCTTTCATGATTCGGATAGAGCATGCAATTTTAAGCAACTTTCTAATTTATTCCTATTATCACTTTTTATTCGTTCTCTTGCTATCTTTATTTGAAAAAGAAGGCCTCTAAGCTTTTTTATTAGTTCAGACTCTGGACAGCACTTTTTTTATTGGTGGATGAATTTATCCACCAATCAGCAAGAACAACCCAGGTTGTTCACAAAAAATGGGCCGGCATCTAAACTTACATTCTTGCATTTCAATAAAGATACCAAATGAATGAAGAAAATTTGGTAATAGCAGTAAATTAGAAAGTTGCTTAAAATGTTATGCTCTATCTGAATCACAAAAGAAAAAAATTGTGTTCAGTGTCCCTTTCATTTTCTAAAAGTGCCCCAAAAGCCCTCAAAACAGAGAACATTGTAGTTTTTATTTTAAAACAATCTAGCTTTTTTTTGATAAAAAAAACTGTACTAGGCAGTTTTGGGGCTTTAAAGTTGGTTGGAGTGGGGTGTTGGAAAAAAAACTGTGTGTTCCCATAGATCGCAATGTAAATATATATGTATATGATTTTATACATATATATTTATGTGTTAATATGTCTACATACACATATTAACACATAAATATTTATGCATATATTCATATACATATATATTTAAAAATGCTGCCGTTATTGCGCAACTTACTTCTTCGCTGCGTGAGGTTCTGATGCCGTCTGTGATAGGAGCCTATGGAAGCGCACTCTGGTGAGCGCAATGCTTTCTATCAATGCGAACGCGAGCTTGCGTTCGCATTGCGATAAACTTGTAATTCCAGTGCACATTATTGTGTGCTGGTATTACAAAGTGGAGCGCTAATATCGCGATATTTAGAGCTCCACTTTTAATCTGGCCCTGAGACTTGCAGGGTCAGTTGTGCTAAATATACACATTCTACTTACAATTTAGAACAGTCATTTTTGCACTACGATGTTCCTTAAAAAAAAAACTCTTTTGTTTATCACATGTAATTACTTCTGCTTCATGAAGAATTAGGTTTCAGGGTAGAAAGAACAACTTTGCAAATTGCCTAATGTTTTCTCTTCCCTTTAGAATACTGTATGTCAGTTTTATTAGCATTACACACATAATACTCTATTTCCTGTTATATATCAGGCGCAATTCCAAGCACTTCTTTGCTTCATTAGTCTGCATTACAGTTACTCATTCCTTAGGGGGAACAAGCTCATACTTGTTTTTATTTCTCTTCTAGTGAATTTATTTTATAGACTGAGGTTATTCTTTATTCTGTGAAACCAACGTTAAAGGACTCTCAAGTCAAAAGTAAAGGGATAGTCTATTCAAAATTAAACGTTCATGATTCAGATAGATCATGCAATTTTAGGTAACTTTGTAATTTACTCCTAATATAAATTTTTATTCGTTCTCTTGGTATCTTTTTTTTTTTTTTTTTTAAATATTTTACTTATTTCCAGCACTAATCACAGCAACAAACAATGTCAATTACAGATAACTGTGCACAGTACAACAATGAGCTTTGTCACTACAATAGCACTGGGATTTTTTATTTTCCCTTCTCATTTATCTCAATTCTCTAAACTCCTTGTGCCCTTTCCATTCTCTATGCTGAACCTTGGTTGCCTTAATCTAAATATAACTACTATTGGAAGTAACCCATTAACTTATTAACATTGATACATTTATTGCTAAACTATCGCACACTCCTTCTCTTATTTGAGTAATTACCCCAGTGTCCCGTTTTCCTCTTCACTGAGAGTGTCCAAAAGTCTGTGGCGTTGAGTCTTCTCCTTTGTATAATAAGATCTGTCTTTCTCACAGAGTGGCCTCTTATTGTTCCACAGTCAACCCATTGCAACGCATTCTACACCATTCCTATCGTTCTACACTGTCTCCAAAAGTTTCATTTCTCAATCTCACCTCGAGGCACCCCCCCAGGGTCCTCACTCCACTTTTCGTTCATGTCCATCTACCACCTCCCTTATTTATTTAAACTTTTAGGTAAATATATTCCATTTTCCACGTAGCTGGGCTTCTAGCACCTGTTCTGAATCTTTAAGTGGGTAAAGGATTTGTCTCTGATGCGATAGATCTAGGCTACAGATAAGGGGCTCCCATTTGGAGAGGAAGTGTTGTGTCCTTTGTGTTATGTCCCCCAATGTGTCTATTTGCTCGCATAACATTTGTTTTATTAGTGTTTCTTTTAGATGAGTTAAGCTTGGTGGTGTGGGTGTCATCCACTGTTTAAAAATGAGTTTTCTAGCGTGTAGTATTACATTGTAAATAAACTTGGTGTGATTCCATATCTCTGTCTGTGGGTGCAAAAATATCACCATCTCTATTGACAGTTCAATTCATTCCCTGGTACTATGCTCTAACCACCTCCGTGTCATGCCCCAGAATTTTGTTAACCTTGGACACTCCCATATCATGTGTACGAGATTCGGGTTGGGGAGTGAACATTTTGGACAGAGACCCGAAGCCTCCGGGCTCCACTTGTGGAACATTTTGGGTATTATATATGTGTTGTGGACTAGTTTTGTATGTGACTCTCGTATTTCGTTTGACAAAGAGGCCTTTCTCACCTTTATTAAGCTTTGTGTAATACATTGTTCTGTAGGTGTCTGTCCAGTCAATGTGTTCCATATTTTTTGCATATTAACCTTAGTAGCATTTTTAAGTGTGGTTTGGAGGGCTTTATATGTATGGGTGATTGAAGTCATTCCCCCCTTCGTCACAGTCAACAGTTTGTAAATGTCACATTTGGTGTTGGGCATATCTCCAGCCCTCAGGAGGTCCTGTACATAATGTCTCACCTGGAGAAACGCAAAGTGGTGATTGTTGGGTATATTAAAGTCTTTTTGCATGTCTCTAAAGGGTCTAATCATTGTTTGGTTTTCCGTCAAGACCTGTCTGACATTGCCTAAAGGGTTTTGTGGTGAATCCTGCCTGGAAGTCAGGATTACCCCGCAAGGGTAGATATATAGTATGCCGATGTGAGATTCAAAGGGCTTTACATATCTTCCACCATGCCTTGATAGGCTAGTGTAAAAGGGTTGCATCTCTAGTTATGGCATTGGCTTGCACGCGAGTCATGTGTGGGAGCATCTTCAGTGACCAAGGTTTAATGATCTCTGACTCTAAATTGTAATTGGTAAAGTGTCCCCTATCCAAAAACCAATCCATCATATACTTGGCCAAAGCTGCCCAATTTTAATGCTCAATGTTTGGCAGACCAAAACCTCCCATTGCAGGCTCGCAAGTCATTTTAAGGTGACTTATTCTATGTTTTTTCCCCTTCCATAATGCAGTATGTCCCTATTTAGCAACTTGAGATCTTGTTTGTGCATGATCTCTGGAAGCATTTGCATGGTGTATAACAGTTTGGGAAATAGTATCATCTTGATTAGTCCTACTCTCCCTGATAGGGTGAGCGGGAGGGTATACCAGCTTGACAACCTTCGCCGTAAGTCTTTCAACAGTGGGCGGAAGTTAATCTCATACCATTGGGTGGGATCCCTGGTTAGGGTGATACCTAGATATTTAAATGTGTTGGTGATTATTTTAAAATTGTCAGGAAGAGGCTCAGAGGGGTTACCATTCTGTAACCATAGCAGTTCTGATTTATCTTTATTTATGCAGTATCCCGAGATTTCACTAAATTCAGCGATAATCTTCATTATGTTAGGGATATTTCGCCTGGGTTCCCGTGTGTATAGGACCATGTCGTCTGCAAAAAGGGACATGTGAATAGTCTCTTTGCCTATTTTTAAGCCCTCTGTGTCTCTCCTAATTCTAATTGCCAGAGGCTCTAGGGCCAGATCAAAAAGTAGCGGGGACAGGGGGCATCCCTGTCTTGTACCCCTCATGAGCGAGAACGAATTTGATGGCGTGCCATTAATCAATATCGCTGCCTGAGGCTCATTGTAGATGTCCTTTATAGCTCTCATGAAAGAGCCCTGTATGCCGAATTTTCCCAGGGTAGTGAATAAGTGGTCCCACAATATCTTGTGGAATGCTTTTTCAGCATCTACAAGCATCAAACAAGCGTCGTCAGTACAATGGTTCTGGTCACGTCCGTCTTTTCCCCAGTAGTGTGTGAGTACTAATTGCAATTTTCTCATATTTTTAACTGAGGATCTGCCTTTCACAAATCCAGTCTGGTCACTATGCACCAAAAGGGGAAGTATCTCTGCTAGTCTGTTGGCCAAAATTTTTGTGAATAATTTGTAGTCTGAGTTAAGTAGGGAGATTGGTCGATAAGATGATGTTAGTAATGGGTCTCTGTCTGGTTTGGGGATAACTGTCACAATTGCTTCCGTAAATCTATTGGATAGTTTTGCCCTCCCTTCTAGGATCGCATTGTAGAGTCGTGTGAGGGTTTCTGAGGTCTCCTCTTTTACCATTTTGAAGAATTCCCCTGGTAATCCATCCGGTCCCGGAGACTTATCTAGGGGCAGCGCCTCAATTGATCTAGTGGCCTCTAGAAGATGTAATGGGGCATTCAGTTTACTAATTTGGTCTTCATTTAGCTGTGGAAGATTCATATCCTTCCAAAAGTTTTGCTTCCTCTCTATGTTTATATCTTGTGAGTTGTACAGGTTAGAGTAGTAGTCAATGAAAGTTCTATGTATGTCTGTTTCCTGTGTGAGTATCTTGTCCTTGTCCCTAATGGCAACTATATTATTAGGTTTTCTGTCTAGTTTGGTAATTTTTGCTAATAGTTTCCCTGTACGGTTCCCGTAACAGTAAAATTTAGCTTGCAGTCGATTATGAGCAGTTATTGAGGTCTGTATAAGATATGTGTCTCTAAGGGCTTTACTATCTCTTTATTTAGTTCTATTCTGTTCTGTCGGGTTTTGCAAGTATAGATTCCTGGCATTCAAAAGTTGGCGTAGAAGTAGGTCTCCTCTCATTTTACGAGTTTTTGTTAACTTTGCCACATAAGCTGTCATTACCCCTCTCAATACTGCCTTCGCAGATTCCCAAAACAGTGAGATGTCGTTCATATGTTGGATGTTTAGCTCTTTGTACACTAACCATTCCCCTATTAAGTGCTTCCTAAGATTAAGGTCATGGTACAGGTATGTGGGAAAACTCCATCTACGAGTCTTTCTATGGGGCATGTCAGTGCCCAGCTCCAGCAAAACTGGGGCATGGTCCGAAATAGTGATGGGGTCTATTCTTACCTCCCTGATCCTTGGGCAGAGAGATATAGAGACTAAAAAGTAGTCTATGCGAGACAGAGTAGTTTTAGAGGGGTGTAAACATGTATGATATCTCGCTTCTGGATTTCTTTCCCTCCAAACATCTAAGAGAGATAGGGTATTTCTAAAATGTTTTAGTATCAGCGTTTCTCTCTTGGAATTTGGCCATGACTGTGGTTGGGGTGTGACTAGATTAGGCTTACGAAACCTATCTGCCGGTGTATGTGGCACTATATTATAGTCACCCCCTGCTATTATGGGGAGATCTAAGAATTGTATGAGTAGACTTTGTAGGTGGCCCAAGAACTCTCTCTTTCCCATGTGGGGACCGTATATTCCACATAGTATTAAGTGATGTGTGCCTAGTTGTAGTTTAACAATCAGATATCTTCCCTCCGCGTCTGTCACTGTCTGTAAGATATTGTAGTCTAGACCTTTCCGGAATAGCTTTGCCACTCCCCTCGCTCGTTTCCCCTCGTATGGAGTGTATATTACCTCACCTACCCAGCTTTGTCTAAGTTTCTGGTGTTCTGCTTGTGAGAGATGTGTCTCTTCAAGTATCGCTATGTCTGTTTTCCTATTGGTGAGCTGTCTTAGGATCGCCTTTCTTTTAATTGGGGATGTAATCCCCCCACGTTCTATGTGGCTATCCTCATTCTGCTATATTATAGGTGGACAGTTTGTGGTCTAGTCTCTATGTATCAGTGTAAGAATGTATATTGTGATGTGGGTGACTCCTTGGGTTTGTCAGAGTGTGCTTGATTTACTTACATATGACGTCACCAAGATCCCTCCTTCTGTTCCCCTGGGGCAGCGCCTCGAGGCCAAGTATACTAAACCTACTCCCAGAGAAGACAGTAAATAAACAGAACAGTAAACAATAACTTTTCCCTTCCCCCAACAATTTAATCACCCACAAAGTTTCTTCAAATAAGAAGAACAGCCCCCCCCTCACTTGTAAAGGATATAGCTTCACATGACTAAGTCTGTAAGTTCTTTGTAGTGCTCTGTTTTGTAGCCTTGATGTTGATCTTCAGGTTTACGAAGTAGAATGTGAGTTTTCCTGATCTGCTGTTGGCTGTAGTTCATTCTCCATCCTCAGGTGTAGTTTGAGTTGTATTGGTGAATCAAAGAACAGGGGTCCATTTGTTGTATGAAGTCAAAGTCTTGCTGTGTACAGTAGGGCTGCTGTTCTCCCCTGCTCGATGAGTTGCTTGCATTAAGGTGAGAATTATTTTCTTCTAGCTGCTACTGCCGCAGAGTAGTCTTGAAATAGGTATATTTTTTTGCCTTCATACTCCAGGGAGGAGATCTTCCTATACGCTTGCAGTATGAGTATTTTTGTCTTGAAATTGAGATATTTTACCATGACCTGCCATGGTTATTGATTATTTCCTTCTTGCCTTTTCAGGTCCCCAACTCTGTGGGTTCTTTCTACTGTACATGGTATACATGATCGAGGAATATGTAACAGAGTTGGCAGGGTAATTTCTGCAAATTCCTCCAGCTGTGCCCCGGGAAGGGACTCTGGTATCCCCACTATTCTTAGGTTGTTTCTTCTCGACCTGTTCTCCAAGTCATCAATCTTTGCCCACAGCCGTTCAGTCTGCTGTTGTAGCGATTGAATATTAGCTTCAGCTTCCCTGTGATGAGTTTCTCCATCTGCAAACTTTTGTTCCACCTGTGTCAGCCTGCCATTGAATGACTTAACTTCTGCTGTAAGTGAGTCCATCCCTGTTTGAAGTTGATCTATCTTTGGTAAAAACAAGGCAGATATCTGGGAAACAATCAGGTGTGTCTCCAAAATTGGTGTTTGGCGTATCTTCAGGGCTTAATGGAGTCTGTGGTGTCTCCATTTGGTTCTTTTTTTTTTTTTCTGCATTCTTCAGTCTATTCGCCATGGTGGCTGTTTTTTTCACGTATGAGTTGTAATATTTTTGCATGCAGATGTAGGAGCCACCCAGCCGTGATCCCCAGTAAGTAATATTTTGTAAACAGTTCCAGGTTCCCCTCAGTTGTAATCTTTATCTAACCTATATCTATATAACCTATATCTAGCTATAGGTTGCTAGGGTTGTGAAATGATCTTAAGGCTACAGAGTTATAGTTAATCCGGACTCACTATGCAAATTGGTATGTGGTGGGTGAGCGGGGGGTATGGACTTGTGGCATCTAGCCCTGCATCTCTCTAGGGAGCGCTTTTAGTACTGTGCAGAATCTTAGGCCCTAGGACCAAGACAATGGCAGCAGAATCAGGCTCCACAGTACCTTGAAACAGTGTGCTCGCTCTGAAATTGTTAGTGTCCCCAGGAACACTGAGCGTGTCCCTCAGAAAGTCTATTCTTGTCAGTTTAATTCTCCTATAGGCTTTATTTAAACAGGGCCAACTTGTGTCACTTGGATAAGTCCCTTATTTCTTAATCTCTTGTACCCTGTATTTGCTGAAAAGGGTGCCTGATCTCTGATGCACCCAGCTTCTGCGTCATGCAGCCAAACAGCAGTCTGTCACTTTGTCTTTAAGTTTAAATTTATCCCACCACTGTTTCTCAGGTTAAAGAGTTGTTCCTTTGTATTGTTTTTTAGGTATATAGGGGTTAACTGTAATGCGGAGCTACTTTTAGTAGCCTGAGCAGTAGTCTGGTCTAAGCCAACCCTCTCCAGTCACAACAGGCTGCCACTACACTATGTAAATGTGGTGCGCATTAATCAAGCCTCCTGCAGTGAAGGCAAGATGGCGGATTTCCCGCCGGTGACCAGACTCTGAGCTTGGGGACCCGCCTGTTCAACAGCCCGGACTTGTGTAAGATAAGTAAGTGCTTGCCGCTTGTCTCTTATAAGATGCTGGGTCTTCCTTGAGTCTTGCGCTGACAGGAACTCCTGTGGTTGCAACCGCAACCCTGCTCCGCTCTCTCTGTCTAACTGCTTTTGCGGTGGGGGAATCGGATGACGGATTCCTTGCTGTTCAGGGTCCGGACAGGTACTTGCATCACCTGCCAAGGATATCAGCACTGTTTTGGGTGTTTACCTGAGTTTAACACAATTTAAGAACTCAGATGCTCCGGAGCTCTATCTCTTGCGTCCACTCTGTTACACCCTCCCACCGGAAGTCTCTCTTGGTTTAATCTTTATTTGAATGTAAGTTTAGGAGCTGGACCATTTTTGGTTCAGCACCTGGATAGCACTTGCTGATTGGTGTCTAAATGTAATCAATCAATCAAGCGCTACCCAGGTGCTGAACCAAAAATGGTCTGGCTTCTAAGCTTACATTCTTGCTTTTTCAAATTTAGATACCAAGAAGACGAAGAAAATGTGATAATGGGAGTAAATTTGAAAGTTGCTTAAAATTGCATGCTCTATCTGAATCATGAAAGTTTAATTTTGACTTGACTATTCCTTTAAACTTTCATTATTCAGGAGGAGGAGCAATTATTTTAGGTTTTAGGTTTTAGAATTGTCATTTTGTTAGTGGAATACATTAGTTTTTTTGCAGGCCAAGGACACACCCCTTAAAACCTTAAGTGTTGCTGATCTTACTTCCTTTGCTGTGTCCAGTTAGGGAAGATATAAACAAACTCTTGCACATATCCACCAATCACTGTGAAGTATGTAGAAATGTCAGATTTCTGCATTTCACAGAATGCACTTCGGCCTCTCTGAGGGTAGTGTAAACACTACAGTTTACTGAGTAAAATTACAGGAAAATTAGGCAAAATAATCAATGAATGTGTATTGCAAAGGTTTTTCTATAATTGTGCGGAAAACATAATTTATGTAAGAACTTACCTGATAAATTCATTTCTTTCATATTAACAAGAGTCCATGAGCTAGTGACGTATGGGATATACATTCCTACCAGGAGGGGCAAAGTTTCCCAAACCTTAAAATGCCTATAAATACACCCCTCACCACACCCACAAATCAGTTTAACGAATAGCCAAGAAGTGGGGTGATAAGAAAAAAAGTGCGAAGCATATAAAATAAGGAATTGGAATAATTGTGCTTTATACAAAAAAATCATAACCACCACAAAAAAGGGTGGGCCTCATGGACTCTTGTTAATATGAAAGAAATGAATTTATCAGGTAAGTTCTTACATAAATTATGTTTTCTTTCATGTAATTAACAAGAGTCCATGAGCTAGTGACGTATGGGATAATGACTACCCAAGATGTGGATCTTTCCACACAAGAGTCACTAGAGAGGGAGGGATAAAATAAAGACAGCCAATTCCTGCTGAAAATAATCCACACCCAAAATAAAGTTTAACAAAAAACATAAGCAGAAGATTCAAACTGAAACCGCTGCCTGAAGAACTTTTCTACCAAAAACTGCTTCAGAAGAAGAAAATACATCAAAATGGTAGAATTTAGTAAAAGTATGCAAAGAGGACCAAGTTGCTGCTTTGCAGATCTGGTCAACCGAAGCTTCATTCCTAAACGCCCAGGAAGTAGATACTGACCTAGTAGAATGAGCTGTAATTCTCTGAGGCGGAATTTTACCCGACTCAACATAGGCAAGATGAATTAAAGATTTCAACCAAGATGCCAAAGAAATGGCAGAAGCTTTCTGGCCTTTCCTAGAACCGGAAAAGATAACAAATAGACTAGAAGTCTTACGGAAAGATTTCGTAGCTTCAACATAATATTTCAAAGCTCTAACAACATCCAAAGAATGCAACGATTTCTCCTTAGAATTCTTAGGATTAGGACATAATGAAGGAACCACAATTTCTCTACTAATGTTGTTGGAATTCACAACTTTAGGTAAAAATTCAAAAGAAGTTCGCAACACCGCCTTATCCTGATGAAAAATCAGAAAAGGAGACTCACAAGAAAGAGCAGATAATTCAGAAACTCTTCTAGCAGAAGAGATGGCCAAAAGGAACAAAACTTTCCAAGAAAGTAATTTAATGTCCAATGAATGCATAGGTTCAAACGGAGGAGCTTGAAGAGCTCCCAGAACCAAATTCAAACTCCAAGGAGGAGAAATTGACTTAATGACAGGTTTTATACGAACCAAAGCTTGTACAAAACAATGAATATCAGGAAGAATAGCAATCTTTCTGTGAAAAAGAACAGAAAGAGCGGAGATTTGTCCTTTCAAAGAACTTGCGGACAAACCCTTATCTAAACCATCCTGAAGAAACTGTAAAATCCTCGGTATTCTAAAAGAATGCCAAGAAAAATGATGAGAAAGACACCAAGAAATATAAGTCTTCCAGACTCTATAATATATCTCTCGAGATACAGATTTACGAGCCTGTAACATAGTATTAATCACGGAGTCAGAGAAACCTCTTTGACAAAGAATCAAGCGTTCAATCTCCATACCTTTAAATTTAAGGATTTCAGATCCGGATGGAAAAAAGGACCTTGTGACAGAAGGTCTGGTCTTAACGGAAGAGTCCATGGTTGGCAAGATGCCATTCGGACAAGATCCGCATACCAAAACCTGTGAGGCCATGCCGGAGCTATTAGCAGAACAAACGAGCATTCCCTCAGAATCTTGGAGATTACTCTTGGAAGAAGAACTAGAGGCGGAAAGATATAGGCAGGATGATACTTCCAAGGAAGAGATAATGCATCCACTGCCTCCGCCTGAGGATCCCGGGATCTGGACAGATACCTGGGAAGTTTCTTGTTTAGATGAGAGGCCATCAGATCTATCTCTGGGAGCCCCCACAATTGAACAATCTGAAGAAATACCTCTGGGTGAAGAGACCATTCGCCCGGATGCAACGTTTGGCGACTGAGATAATCCGCTTCCCAATTGTCTACACCTGGGATATGAACCGCAGAGATTAGACAGGAGCTGGATTCCGCCCAAACCAAAATTCGAGATACTTCTTTCATAGCCAGAGGACTGTGAGTCCCTCCTTGATGATTGATGTATGCCACAGTTGTGACATTGTCTGTCTGAAAACAAATGAACGATTCTCTCTTCAGAAGAGGCCAAAACTGAAGAGCTCTGAAAACTGCACGGAGTTCCAAGATATTGATCGGTAATCTCACCTCCTGAGATTCCCAAACTCCTTGTGCCGTCAGAGATCCCCACACAGCTCCCCAACCTGTGAGACTTGCATCTGTTGAAATTACAGTCCAGGTCGGAAGAACAAAAGAAGCCCCCTGAATTAAACGAAGGTGATCTGTCCACCACGTTAGAGAGTGTCGAACAATCGGTTTTAAAGATATTAATTGATATATCTTCGTGTAATCCCTGCACCATTGGTTCAGCATACAGAGCTGAAGAGGTCGCATGTGAAAACGAGCAAAGGGGATCGCGTCCGATGCAGCAGTCATAAGACCTAGAATTTCCATGCATAAGGCTACCGAAGGGAATGATTGAGACTGAAGGTTTCGACAAGCTGTAATCAATTTTAGACGTCTCTTGTCTGTTAAAGACAGAGTCATGGACACTGAATCTATCTGGAAACCCAGAAAAGTTACCCTTGTTTGAGGAATCAAAGAACTTTTTGGTAAATTGATCCTCCAACCATGATCTTGAAGAAACAACACAAGTCGATTCGTATGAGACTCTGCTAAATGTAAAGACTGAGCAAGTACCAAGATATCGTCCAAATAAGGAAATACCACAATACCCTGTTCTCTGATTACAGACAGAAGGGCACCGAGAATCTTTGTGAAAATTCTTGGAGCTGTAGCAAGGCCAAACGGTAGAGCCACAAATTGGTAATGCTTGTCTAGAAAAGAGAATCTCAGGAACTGATAATGATCTGGATGAATCGGAATATGCAGATATGCATCCTGTAAATCTATTGTGGACATATAATTCCCTTGCTGAACAAAAGGCAATATAGTCCTTACAGTTACCATCTTGAACGTTGGTATCCTTACATAACGATTCAATAATTTTAGATCCAGAACTGGTCTGAAGGAATTCTCCTTCTTTGGTACAATGAAGAGATTTGAATAAAACCCCATCCCCTGTTCCGGAACTGGAACTGGCATAATTACTCCAGCCAACTCTAGATCTGAAACACAATTCAGAAATGCTTGAGCTTTCACTGGATTTACTGGGACATGGGAAAGAAAAAATCTCTTTGCAGGAGGTCTCATCTTGAAACCAATTCTGTACCCTTCTGAAACAATGTTCTGAATCCAAAGATTGTGAACAGAATTGATCCAAATTTCTTTGAAAAAACGTAACCTGCCCCCTACCAGCTGAACTGGAATGAGGGCCGTACCTTCATGTGAACTTAGAAGCAGGCTTTGCCTTTCTAGCAGGCTTGGATTTATTCCAGACTGGAGATGGTTTCCAAACTGAAACTGCTCCTGAGGACGAAGGATCAGGCTTTTGTTCTTTGTTGAAACGAAAGGAACGAAAACGATTGTTAGCCCTGTTTTTACCTTTAGACTTTTTATCCTGTGGTAAAAAAGTTCCTTTCCCACCAGTAACAGTTGAAATAATAGAATCCAACTGAGAACCAAATAATTTGTTTCCCTGGAAAGAAATGGAAAGTAGAGTTGATTTAGAAGCCATATCAGCATTCCAGGTCTTAAGCCATAAAGCTCTTCTGGCTAAGATAGCCAGAGACATAAACCTAACATCAACTCTAATAATATCAAAAATGGCATCACAGATGAAATTATTAGCATGCTGGAGAAGAAGAATAATATCATGAGAATCACGATTTGTTACTTGTTGCGCTAGAGTTTCCAACCAAAAAGTTGAAGCTGCAGCAACATCAGCCAATGATATAGCAGGTCTAAGAAGATTACCTGAACATAGATAAGCTTTTCTTAGAAAAGATTCAATTTTTCTATCTAAAGGATCCTTAAACGAGGTACCATCTGACGTAGGAATGGTAGTACGTTTAGCAAGGGTAGAAATAGCTCCATCAACTTTAGGGATTTTGTCCCAAAATTCTAACCTGTCAGGCGGAACAGGATATAATTGCTTAAAACGTTTAGAAGGAGTAAATGAATTACCCAATTTATCCCATTCCTTGGAAATTACTGCAGAAATAGCATTAGGAACAGGAAAGACTTCTGGAATAACCGCAGGAGCTTTAAAAACCTTATCCAAACGTATAGAATTAGTATCAAGAGGACTAGAATCCTCTATTTCTAAAGCAATTAGTACTTCTTTAAGTAAAGAGCGAATAAATTCCATCTTAAATAAATATGAAGATTTATCAGCATCAATCTCTGAGATAGAATCCTCTGAACCAGAAGAGTCCAAAGAATCAGAATGATGGTGTTCATTTAAAAATTCATCTGTAGAGAGAGAAGATTTAAAAGACTTTTTACGTTTACTAGAAGGAGAAATAACAGACAAAGCCTTCTTTATGGATTCAGAAACAAAATCTCTTATGTTATCAGGAACATTCTGCACCTTAGATGTTGAGGGAACTGCAACAGGCAATGGTACATCACTAAAGGAAATATTATCTGCTTTAACAAGTTTGTCATGACAATTATTACAAACAACAGCTGGAGGAATAGCTACCAAAAGTTTACAGCAGATACACTTAGCTTTGGTAGATCCAGCAGGCAGTGGTTTTTCTGTAGTATCTTCTGGCTCAGATGCAACGTGAGACATCTTGCAATATGTAAGAGAAAAAACAACATATAAAGCAAAATAGATCAAATTCCTTATAAGACAGTTTCAGGAATGGGAAAAAATGCCAAACATCAAGCTTCTAGCAACCAGAAGCAAATGAAAAATGAGACTGAAATAATGTGGAGACAAAAGCGACGCCCATATTTTTTAGCGCCAAATAAGACGCCCACATTATTTGGCGCCTAAATGCTTTTGGCGCCAAAAATGACGCCACATCCGGAACGCCGACATTTTTGGCGCAAAATAACGTCAAAAAATGACGCAACTTCCGGCGACACGTATGACGCCGGAAACGGAAAAAAAAATTTTTGCGCCAAAAAAGTCCGCGCCAAAAATGATGCAATAAAATGAAGCATTTTCAGCCCCCGCGAGCCTAACAGCCCACAGGGAAAAAAGTCAAATTTTTGAGGTAAGAAAAAATATGATAATTCAATGCATAATCCCAAATATGAAACTGACTGTCTGGAAATAAGGAAAGTTGAACATTCTGAGTCAAGGCAAATAAATGTTTGAATACATATATTTAGAACTTTATAAATAAAGTGCCCAACCATAGCTTAGAGTGTCACAGAAAATAAGACTTACTTACCCCAGGACACTCATCTACATGTTTGTAGAAAGCCAAACCAGTACTGAAACGAGAATCAGTAGAGGAAATGGTAAATATAAGAGTATATCGTCGATCTGAAAAGGGAGGTAAGAGATGAATCTCTACGACCGATAACAGAGAACCTTATGAAATAGACCCCGTAGAAGGAGATCACTGCATTCAATAGGCAATACTCTCTTCACATCCCTCTGACATTCACTGCACGCTGAGAGGAAAACCGGGCTCCAACTTGCTGCGGAGCGCATATCAACGTAGAATCTAGCACAAACTTACTTCACCACCTCCCTTGGAGGCAAAGTTTGTAAAACTGATTTGTGGGTGTGGTGAGGGGTGTATTTATAGGCATTTTAAGGTTTGGGAAACTTTGCCCCTCCTGGTAGGAATGTATATCCCATACGTCACTAGCTCATGGACTCTTGTTAATTACATGAAAGAAAACATTTCTGGAGAATAACATTTTGAGTTTACTCACTCTTTAAATTATATAGTCGATGAGGTTTGTTTAGCAACATTTTAACTTTTACCTCTTTTCAAATTCATCTGTTTTAAATAAATTAACTGCCTTGCCTAAGAAACTCCTGACAAGAACTTCAAGCTCCTGTAATATAAAATGTGTTTTTTTCTAAATATTCAGCATTGCTATAAGTTTTGAATTCCCTGTATAAGGCAGGTGTGACACAGTGATGCACTGTAATCTCTTAGGCAGTGATGGATAACCTTAGCACCCCAGATGGTTTGAAACTAAATTTTCCATTATGCTTAGGCAGTCTGGTTGAGCATCATGGCAGGGGTGTGTTAATGGATAGGCCAACAAGGCTGGTGCCTAGGGCGACAGATTTTTGGGGGCGGCACTTGCCCCAGCCGCTGCACGAATATGTGGCTTTTAAAAAAAATAGATGCTGCCTTCCTGTCTGTTGGGGCACACATGGCTGGGATCTCCCTGGCAGATGAGAAGAAGTGAGTGTGGCAGGAGACGGAAACTCACTGATTGGTGCAGTGGAGAGTAGCCAGCGGGCGTAAGGGAGTCAGTTAATCAGCTGAGTGGACAGTCTGGGACTCCTCATGACTTCACTCAGGTAGGGGCCAGGCCAGGGCACTGCCACAGCCGTCAGCGGCACTGAATATTGCTGAGACCTAAGGGAGTCAGAGAGAGACTTAGAGCTAGCCTCTGCCACAATGTCATTATTTGATTTAATTATCTTGATTTTGTCTGCTGCACGAGTCTGCATTGTTTTTCCTTTGCAATTATGTCTTGTTCATCATCAACGACTAAACACTTCTTAATAATATAGTATTTTTTCCACTGCAGATAGCATAGGTCTAGGCTACCTATCCTATCTGCAGTGGAAAAAATGCTATGTATTAAAAAGTGTTTAATCGTTAATTCGTTATTATAACTTATTTAAGCAATTGCAAAGGAAAAACACTGCAGACTCATGCAGACAAAATCAAGATAATTAAATCAAATAATCTATAATCTATGACATGTACAGTAAAGTTGTAAACTAATTGTATTACTTAGCTGAGCTTATTTCTGTTTTATTAAATGGTACTGAACTCCTGTCCTCAGCCCCCCTGAGCAGATTACAAAGTATTGCCTAAGTATTGTGAAAAGAAGAGCTAAAATGTATTTGTTAGCTCCTGTAATATAAAATGTGTTTTTTTCTAAATATTCAGCATTGCTATAAGTTTTGAATTCCCTGTATAAGGCAGGTGTGACACAGTGATGCACTGTAATCTCTTAGGCAGTGATGGATAACCTTAGCACCCCAGATGGTTTGAAACTAAATTTTCCATTATGCTTAGGCACTCTGCAGTCTGGTTGAGCATCATGGCAGGGGTGTGTTAATGGATAGGCCAACAAGGCTGGTGCCTAGGGCGGCAGATTTTTGGGGGCGGCACTTGCCCCAGCCGCTGCACGAATATGTGGCTTTTAAAAAAAATAGATGCTGCCTTCCTGTCTGTTGGGGCACACATGGCTGGGATCTCCCTGGCAGATGAGAAGAAGTGAGTGTGGCAGGAGACGGAAACTCACTGATCGGTGCAGTGGAGAGTAGCCAGTGGGCGTAAGGGAGTCAGTTAATCAGCTGAGTGGACAGTCTGGGACTCCTCATGACTTCACTCAGGTAGGGGCCAGGCCAGGGCACTGCCACAGCCGTCAGCGGCACTGAATATTGCTGAGACCTAAGGGAGTCAGAGAGAGACTTAGAGCTAGCCTCTGCCACAATGTCATTATTTGATTTAATTATCTTGATTTTGTCTGCTGCACGAGTCTGCATTGTTTTTCCTTTGCAATTATGTCTTGTTCATCATCAACGACTAAACACTTCTTAATAATATAGTATTTTTTCCACTGCAGATAGCATAGGTCTAGGCTACCTATCCTATCTGCAGTGGAAAAAATGCTATGTATTAAAAAGTGTTTAATCGTTAATTCGTTATTATAACTTATTTAAGCAATTGCAAAGGAAAAACACTGCAGACTCATGCAGACAAAATCAAGATAATTAAATCAAATAATCTATAATCTATGACATGTACAGTAAAGTTGTAAACTAATTGTATTACTTAGCTGAGCTTATTTCTGTTTTATTAAATGGTACTGAACTCCTGTCCTCAGCCCCCCTGAGCAGATTACAAAGTATTGCCTAAGTATTGTGAAAAGAAGAGCTAAAATGTATTTGTTAGGGAGTGAGAGTTGTGGTTCTAAGTGCTTAGGGCAGCAAGAAACCTAAATACGCCACTGCATCATGGGAAATGTAGTTCTGAAACAAAAGGGGAGCCAAGGTTACCCATAACTGCTCTAAGGCACTGTTTTTCAAACCTGTCCTCTACCCAAAAGAGCAGAATTTCAGTATTACCTTGGGTGAGAGCAGGTAAAATAACCATGTTTACTAATCAGCTGATCTTGGAATGTAAGTATTCTTGTACCCTTGCTGTGACAGAAGTAGTGCACATTCACAGATTAGTGATATTGTTGTCTTCTTGACAAGTTGTCATGTAATTCAGTTTATTGTGCACAATACAGAGCAGGACATCTATATTGTTTTAGTGGCTGCATTTCTCTATTTTATTCATGAGGCCATTTTTATAATTATGTAACTTTTAAACTGTGTAAAAAACCTGCAAAATGTAATTCTGCTTTCTATTGGGCAAGCTTATCCAGCTGATAAATATCCGTTAGCATCACTGATCTGTGTAAGTGTGCTGCTTCTGTTGTAGAATGTGACAATATATGCAGAACAACATGGTGACGCTCAGTATAAAGATGCAGAACTTTACCATCTGGCTGCTGTAATGGGTTAAAGAGAACAGCTTTAAAGAAAGCTGCAGGCACAGGAGGAAAAACAATAATGTGGTGAGTAGTAACCCTGCTACTGTACCCAGCAGTTTAATGTACATTTAAAGGGACAGGAAACACAAAAGTTTTCCTTCATGATTCAGATAAAGCATGCCATTTAAAAAAAACTATCTAATCTGCATTGTTCTCTTGGTATCCTTTTGTTGAAAAGCATACCTATGTAGGCTCAGAAGCTGGGAGCTAGCTTCTAATTAGTGGCTGCACATCAGTGATCAGGGATGTGCAGTTTGGAGAGCAAGGGGAGGCAAGGCCTCACCATTCAAGTAAAGAAAAAAATAATTTATTAGGAAAGTAAATATAAAATAAGAATAAATAACTCACCAAATGTTCTGAGCTTTGCTGCAAAAATCAGGGAGAGAGGCAGCAATAAGCTCAGCCTCACTTTATTGCACAACAGCTCTGAATGTGCTGGATGGAGCGCCCCCCTCTGTCTGACATTCACGATTAGGCCAATCATAAAAAATCTCCATGAGAGGCATCTAACTCATCTGCTTCATTGCAGGGGGCATGTATTTAGTCTAGGATTGTGTCTTACTCTGACAGTCAGTAGGTCATTTATCTGGATTGGGACTAGCTTGTGCCATGTAATCCACAAGACGTTAGTGGTCATCCCAATGCATGGTGTGGAGTGTGGAACTGAGATTGTGTGGTCCTGATGTGACGCTTTGGCTGACTGCATGTATGTGAATGTGGCATTCAATACCAAAGTAAGAGGTTGGGATGCTGAGTCAGTAGGAGGAGACTGGTGGATGAGAGCAACTGCCTGTCTGTCCGCTCAGTACTGCTACAGTTCTCCATCTGTGTTTGTGTGTGTTCCTCTGTGTGTATCATTTTATAGTGTATCTAATATCTGAGCACTCTGGCTCTGATACTAACCAGTGCCTCCCCAGCCACTGACTTCACCACACGTCCCTACTGCACATATATGCCTCTTGTCATTGGCTTACTGATGTGATCAGCTAGCTCAAAGTAGTGCAATGCAGCTTCTTTAATATAGGATACCAAGAGATTGAAACAAAATTGTTAATGTTCTTTTAAAAATTAATGCTCTGTCTAAACCCATTTTGGCATTTAAATTTCCTTTTTTGCCAGGGAGGGCTGTAGTACTTTGCAAAACAATATGTTGCTACTCTCTCTCTCTCTCTGGCAGCCAGTGGGTTAAAATAATACCTTGCCCAAATGAATGGCAATGTGGCACTATTCCCGTTTTTTTTTTTCCTAACGATTCAAGCCTTTTTGCAGATACAGGTCTGTATAATATATTCACATACGTAGAACTTTTACCCCTTTTTTATTATCCTGGAATTTGGTGCTTTATAAAATAAATATAATAATATTAATAATAATGATAGTCTGAGTAACAGGATAATAATAAAGGTTTATCTTTCATAGAGCAACACCGTGCTACTGGTAGCTAGCTGGTGATTGGTGACTGCACACATGTGACTCTTGCCATTGGCTTATCATATGTGTTCCAGTAGTTCATTGTTTTTCTGCACCAAAAATGAACTATATGTTTAACACCTTTGTAGGGGTTAATACCATTATTATATGCAATCAACAGCACATTAATAAAAAATTTGTTTGACAATTGTTCTATATACAGTAAGTAAATACTAATGATTCACTAACCTTGCACTTCTTACAAGTATTTGCCCTGCCATATTTGGTAGTTATTGTTAAACTTCAATATCTTCTACTTTATATTCCTATTTTATAGCCAATGTCTCATTGATAGAAAGGTCACCTGAATACTTAAGCATTTTAGCTATCTTCCACCAACACATTTTCCTATTTATAGATGTTTTATAAATCTAAGGTTTTCTTTTAAAAACAAAATGTAAGCCCTATCAAATGTAGAATAACATTTTACTTCTAAATACATGTGCGTCATAGCAAAAAATAATCCATATATTTATCAAAAGAGAAAAGGCAGCAATAGATGAGTCATTCTGCCTGTCCATAACTTACAGTTTTACCAGTATTTCAAATATTATCTGGTGATATCAGCTGTAGGGATGGGCAAATATATCAGTATATTTATAAAAATAAAAAATGTTGGCTGACTTTTTTCAAATATCAAAATTAACAATAGCATATTTTAAATGTGTTAGCAAAACTTCCATTGTTTTGCAGTTTATTTTTTAATGACACCTACTGAGGCATGCATTATGATGTCATGATGATGTCACGGCAGTCACTGCTGATGTAGGGATTTCCTTTTCAGTGGGTGAACAGTGTTGGGGGGGGGGTTAAAACAGCATATTTCAGCCCTCAGATTGCTTACAAGGACAAGAGACCCCCTAGTTTTGCCTCTTTTGTGCTAGAGGGACAAGTAACCTCCTCATTTGAAAAGTCAGACTCCCTTGTGATCACCTTTCCCTCTAGAAACCATGTAATTTGTTTTCATGGGGAAGGAGGCTGTTATGAAACCCTTGTCTTTCCCTCTCATTTTATTCAGGAAGTATGATACTCCTGTTTTAAATGAAGGTTTAAACCGCCTCAATTATTCACCCATTCAATAAACATATGGACCAACATGGGGAACAGTAGGTATCCCCTGAGCCCCCCTCCCCAATACATAGAAAAGCATTAGGGCATCTGGTTGTAAAGCAGTAATCTTCATCTGTTAAATGAGTGGTCCTGTATCTGTCCAGCTGCCTGCTTGGGGTCATAACAATGACAAATACCTGACAGCATTTGTTTTTATTTTAGATGGAATCTAGAGTTTTATTTACATCATATGGCCTTTATTTGAGCTACCTACTACTGCTTGAGGATTATGAACAAGCTGTGGAGTGCCAGGAACAGTAAACTGGATTAATACGTTAAAAACAAATATTGTTGGATGCGCCAAATTCAATTATGTGATATTGTGATAAATATATGTGCAATCAAGTGCAAGCTTAATTGTGACATCACATCTAAAAAGATGTAACAAAAATACATACAATTATAAAACAAAAACACATCCACTATGTGTATAAAAAAAAAATATATAATACAGTGTGAAAAATAAACAATTAAAAAATAAAAAGTAAAAAAAACAAAAGTCAAACAGATAAAAATTCTCCAACTGGATAGCATATACTTATGCAGTGTAATAAGTGAAAAGTCCCAGATTGATTGTGGGGATTACTCAAACTCTTCACAAGCTAGTGGCAGCTCACTCCTTCCAACACTTAATGGTAAGTCAAGCAAGACAGATCTGGAAAATGGTAAAAGAAGAAGGCGCCACAATAGTGCAATATCAGTGTGATCGGATAAACACATATACAGATAACATCATACCTTACAGAGTATCAGGCACTTGAGTAGTGCAACATACGCCTCCTGGACCTTTAGAAGCCGTCCAGATAGCTCTCCCTTTGGCAATCAACTTGGTCAGCTGGAAACCTTTAATAGCTCTGCAGGTCACTGGTCACAGCCTCCTTAATGATAATTTGATCTAATGGGAAAATATCAACAAGGCTCTTCTGTTTTGAGCCCCAAGTATGATATAAGGTTAAAAAATAATTCACTCTATTCAAGTAAAATATAAATGAAAATGGGTAAAAAAGTTGTAATATAAAATATAGACTTTAATAAAAGCAAGTATATCACAACGCATTTCTCGGTCGTCAAAGACCATTTCTTCAGGTATATATCATGGATTAATAAGAGTTCCAGCACACAAACGCTATGAACAATCAGTTTTTGGTTTTATCTCTTGATGCCTTAGACATGTTAGACTGGAGCTTTCTCTTTGGCACCCTGTTATGGTTTGGTATGAGTCAAACAAAAAAAGTGTCTCCCAGTATTGAAGTTGTATGACAATCCGTCTGCACATCCCAGAACTAATGGTTAAATTTCAGACCCCTTAACTATAAAATTATCCTTTTTGCAGATGATTTAGTATTAACTTTGACTTTTTTGCTAACATCTATACTGGCTTTGGTGCAAATTTAGACAGGTATGGATCTTTTTTTATTTTCTATATAATTCCAAAGTCAGACCAATTAAACATATCCATCCTTCCTAATACTTATTGGCAGGTGGCAGAACTTTCTCCATACCATTCCTCCCGAGATGAAGTTAAATATTTAGGTATATACCAGACAAAGAATGTTAATAGCACGTTTCATTATAATTATACAGTTTTATACAATCATATTCGAAATGATCTTTTCACTGGCAACCTCATCTGTCTCTATTTTGGGATAGTCAATCTAGGAGATCAATGCTGGTTGTTACCTAACAACAGAAATCCCTGGCTCCTTTTAAACCTACTAACTAAAACTACCTTTGTCGCATGGAATAAGGTATTTCTTACGCCCCAGGTCTGTCTCTTAAAGGGACAGTCTACAACAGAATTTTTATTGTTTTAAAAGATAGATAATCCCCTAATTACCCATTCCCTAGTTTTGTATAACCAACAAAGTTATATTAAAACACTTTTTACACCTGTCATTACCTTGTATCTAAGCCTTTGCAGACTGCCCCCTTATTTCAGTTCTTTTGACAGACTTGCATTGTAGCCAATCAGTACTGACTCCTAGGTAACTCCACGTGCATGAGCACAATTTTATCTATATGACACACATGAACAAACACCCTCTAGTGGTGAAAACTGTCAAAATGCATTCAGGTAAGAGGCGGACTTCAAGGTGTAAGAAATTAGCATATGAGCCTACCTAGGTTTAGTTTTCAACTAAGAATACCAAGAGAACAAAGCAAAAATGGTAATAAAAGTAAATTGGAAATTTTTTAAAATGGCATGCCCTATCTGAATCATGAAATTTTATTTTGGACTAGACTGTCCATTTAAATCATTCAAACACATTTTTATTTTTTCATCTATTTTATGTTCATGTTGACTATATGTAACTATCTATATAATGCTTTCTTGATAATGTGCTCACTTCAATATTTGGGGCGCGATCCGATATACGGCGTAGTTTGCGGAGCTTGCAACTCGAGCTATCCAATATACGGCGCCGTCAGATGCTAACGTGCCGTAACTCGGATATACCAGCGATGTCCAGAAATCTGCGCTAGTACAAATTTCTGGCGTCGCCAGTGACTTGCGCCACGTTAGAAACTGCCGGCGCCTACAAAACCTGACTAAAGTATGAAATCACCAGCACTGTCTAACACGCCTCCTAAACATAGCCCGACACGTCTAACCCTCTAACCGCTATCCCCCCACACTATCCTAATAATAAAAAAGTTATTAACCCCTAAACCGCCACTCCCGGACCCCGCCGCCACCTAATAAAGTTTTTAACCCCTAAACCACCGCCCCCGGACCACGCCGCCAGCTATATTAAATCTATAACCCCCTAAAGTGAGCCCCTAACACCGCCGCCATCTACCTTACCTACCCCCTAAAGTGAGCCCCTACCCCGCCGCCATCTACCTTACCTACCCCCTAAAGTGAGCGCCTACCCCGCCGCCATCTATTTTAAAATTATTAACCCCTAATTTAATCCCCCTACCCCGCCGCTATCTTTATTAAATTATTTAACCCCTAAAATACTAAACTATCCCTACCACTAAACCTAAGTCTAACCCTACAAATAGCCCTGAAAAGGGCTTTTTGCGTGGCATTACCCCAAAGTAAACTGCTCTTTTGCCAGCCCTTAAAAGGGCTTTTGGCGGGGCTTTGTCACAAAGTAATCAGCTCTTTTGCCTACAATCTAAATCCCCCTATACCGCTGCCACCTATAATAAATGTATTAACCCCTAATCTAATCCCCCTACACCGCCGCCACCTATATTAAACACATTAACCCCTAATCTAATCCCCCTACACCGCCGCCAGCTATATTAACTATATTAACCCTAATTATATTAGGGTTAATATAGTTAATATAATTATTATATTATATATATATTAACTATATTAACCCTAATTATATTAGGGTTAATATAGTTAATATCGTTATTATATTATATATATATTAAGTATAATAACCCTATCTAACTCTAACATCCCTAACTAAACTCTTATTAAAATAAATCTAATATTAATATTATTAATTAAAATATTCCTATTTAAATCTAAATACTTACCTATAAAATAAACCCTAAGATAGCTACAATGTAATTAATAATTACATTGTAGCTATTTTAGGGTTTATATTTATTTTACAGGTAACTTGGTGTTTATTTTAACTAGGTACAATAGCTATTAAATAGTTAATAACTATTTAATAGCTACCTAGTTAAAATAATTACCAATTTACCTGTAAAATAAATCCTAACCTAAGTTACAAATACACCTACACTATCAATAAATTAAATAAACTACAAATATCTAAACTAAAATACAATTAAATAAACTAAACTAAATTACAAAAAAAACAAACACTAAATTACAAAAAATAAAAAAAAGATTACAAGATTTTTAAGCTAATTACACCTATTCTAAGCCCCCTAATAAAATAATAAAGCCCCCCAAAATAAAAAAAATTCCCTACCCTATTCTAGATTAAAAAAGTTCAAAGCTCTTTTGCCTGAAAAAAAAAACCACAATACCACCCCCCAACATTACAACCCACCACCCACATACCCCTATTCTAAACCCACCCAAAACCCCCTTAAAAAAACCTAACACTACCCCCCTGAAGATCTCCCTACCTTGTCTTCACCCAACCGGGCCGAACTCCTCATTCGATCCGGGCGATGTCTTTATCCAAGCTGCAAAGAAGAAGTCTTCATCCCGGCGATGTCTTTATCCAAGTGGCAAAGAAGAAGTCTTCATCCCGGCAATGTCTTCATCCAAGAGGCAGCAAAGTCTTCTTCCATCTGGCAGCATCTTCCATCAAGCGGCATCTTCAAACTTCTTTCTTCGCTCCTCCGATGCGGAGCCTCCAACCCGGCCGACAACTGAACAACGAATGAGGTACCTTTAAATGACATCATCCAAGATGGCGTCCGTCGAATTCCGATTGGCTGATAGGATTCTATCAGCCAATCGGAATTAAGGTAGAAAAATCTGATTGGCTGATTGTTAGGTTTTTTAAGGGGGGTTTGGGTGGGTTTAGAATAGTGGTATGTGGGTGGTGGGTTGTAATGTTGGGGGTGGTATTGTTTTTTTTCAGGCAAAAGAGCAGTTTTCTTTGGGGCATGCCCCGCAAAAGGCCCTTTTAAGGGCTGGTAAGGTAAAAGAGCTTTGAACTTTTTAAATTTAGAATAGGGTAGGGTTTTTTTTATTTTGGGGGGCTTTATTATTTTATTAGGGGGCTTAGAATAGGTGTAATTAGCTTAAAAATCTTGTAATTTTTTTTATTTTTTGTAATTTAGTGTTTGTTTTTTTTTGTAATTTAGTTTAGTTTATTTAATTGTATTTTTAGATAGATATTTGTAGTTTATTTAATTTATTGATAGTGTAGGTGTATTTTTAACTTAGGTTAGGATTTATTTTACAGGTAATTGGGTAATTATTTTAACTAGGTAGCTATTAAATAGTTAATAACTATTTAATAGCTATTATACCTAGTTAAAATAATTAACAATTTACCTGTAAAATAAATATAAACCCTAACATAGCTACAATGTAATTATTAATTATATTGGAGCTATCTTAGGGTTTATTTTATAGGTAAGTATTTAGATTTAAATAGGAATATTTTAGTTTATAATATGAATTAGATTTATTTAATAAGAATTTAGTTAGGGGTGTTAGGGTTAGATAGAGTTAATATAGTTAATATAAATACTATAGTAACTATATTAACTATATTAACCCTAATATAATTAGGGTTAATATATATAATGTAATAACTATATTAACTATAATATACTTAGGGTTAATATAGATAATATAGCTGGCGGCGGGGTAGGTAGATGAAATTAGGGGTTAATAATATTAATATAGCTGGCGGCGGTATAGGGGGATTAGATTAGGGGTTAATAATTTTTATATAGGTGGCGGCGGTGTAAGGGGTCAGATTAGGGGATAGATAAGGTAGATGGCGGCGGTTTAAGGGGTTCACATTAGGGGATAGATAAGGTAGATGGCAGCGGTTTTAGGGGTTCACATTAGGGGATAGATCAGTTAGATGGTGGCGGTTTTAGGGGCTCACAGTAGTGGGTTAGTTTATGTAGATGGCGGCGGGGTCCGGGATCGGCGGTTTAGGGGTTAAATACTTTATTAGGGATTGCGGAGGGGGATCGTGGTTGACAGGTAGATAGACATTGCGCATGCGTTAGGTGTTAGGTTTTATTTTGCAGGTAGTTTAGGTAGTTACAGGGCTCCAATAGTCAGGGTAAGGCTTCTTACGGCTGCTTTTTGTGGCGAGGTGAAAATGGAGTAAGATTTCTCCATTTTCGCCACGTAAGTCCTTACGCTGTATATTGGATACCAGACTGCGCAGGTTTGGTATACCTGTCTATGGCCAAAACAACTACGGGCGACGGCAGAAATATACGGGTGTATCTTCTAGGTTACGCGGTATATAGGATACCAAACCCGCGCAGATTTTGGCATCACCGGCTTTTGCGGGCGACGATTTATATCGGATCGAGCCCCATATGTAAGGATTTAGAGGAACTGCAAAAGTTGGATTACTTTATACTAAAAAAATTCAATAAAAATAGTTTTCTTATTAAAAAAACAAACAAAAAATACAAAATGTTGGTGTTTTTAGTAGATTAACTGATGCTAAATGTGAGGCTATAAAAATGTGTGTTTGAAATATTTAAAAATGAATGACTCATCTTGGTGGCATTTTCCGTATTATGATATTTCTGTAAACTAAAGTCATTTTCTAAAAAATGCTTGGTCTTTCATTCGGGCCCTCTGTTCATAAAGGAGCTTTTATATTTATTCATAAGTATTGTTTTGGAGTGCCCATTTATTGCATGTTAGATTTATTTAGTGGCATATTAGGTAATACTCTGTTAACTTTTTTTTCTGGGTCCTAAATGGTTGAGCTGATGTCTATATTAAAAGAACATTTATGAAGCCCAGGAGGGATAGTGCACTGTTTTCGGTATTGCTGAACCTGTGTCAAAGTCAAAATCCAAAGTGAAAGTGTTGCTGAGAAGGGGACTGGGAATTTCAGTTTGAAAACAGATATTAACCACATCATCATTTCACTTTACTTAAACAGCTGCTAGTGTTATAATACTCCTTCTAGAACGTTTTACTTTAGAGCTTCTAACTCCACATACCTGTTTGCCCCTGTATATGTTTGTCCATGGGGATATTTGTGTCAGTATGTGGGTGCCTGTGTGTTTGCATGTGGATGACTATGGATGCCTATGTGTTTGCATGTGGATGACTATGGGTGCCTCTGTGTGTTTGCATATGGATGACTATGGGTACCTGTCTTTTTGCATGTGGATGACTATGGATGCCTGTGTGTTTGCAAGTGGATGACTATGGGTGCTTGTGTGTTTGCATGTGGATGACTATCTGTGCCTCTGTGTTTGCGTGTGGATGTCTATGGCTTCCTGTGTTTTTGCATGTGGATGACTAAGGGTGCCTGTGTGTTTGCATGTGGATGACTATGGCTGCCTGTGTGTTTTCATTTGGATGTCTATAGATGCTTGTGTTTTTGCATGGGGATGTCTATGGATGCCTGTATGTCTGCATGTGGATGTCTATGGCTGCCTGTGTGTTTGCATGTGAATGTCTATGGTTGCCTGTGTGTTTGCATGTGGCTTTCTATGGTTGCCTGTGTGTTTGCATGTGGATGACTATGGCTGCCTGTGTGTTTACATGTGGATGTCTATAGATGCCTGTGTGTTTGCATGTGGATGTCTATGGATGCCTGTGTGTTTGCATGTGGATGTCTATGGCTGCCTGTGTGTTTGCATGTGAATGTCTATGGTTGCCTGTGTGTTTGCATGTGGATTTCTATGGTTGCCTGTGTGTTTGCATGTGGATGACTATGGCTGCCTGTGTGTTTACATGTGGATGTCTATAGATGCCTGTGTGTTTGCATGTGGATGTCTATGGATGCCTGTGTGTTTGCATGTGGATGTCTATGGCTGCCTGTGTGTTTGCATGTGAATATTTATGGTTGCCTATGTGTTTGCATGTGGATGACTATGGATGCCTGTGTGTTTGCATGTGGATGTCTATGGCTGGGTCACATGGCTGTGTATTTGTATGCATAAGGATGTCTGTGGGTGCATGTGTGTGCATGTGCTGTGCCTGTAGGTGCTTCTAGGGGTGCTTCATTTAAAACTAAATGACAGTTTAAAAAAGAAGGTTGCACTTTAGAATTTTGGAGTGTACATTTTAGAAATTCGCCCTGGGAACCAGACTCTTTCATTATTAGTTTATTCAGGGTACTTGTATCACCTTCTTCTTGATAAAAGTTTGTGGTGCACAAGCAAAATATCAGTTGCTAATATATAAATGAATAATTTGGAAGCTGTTGCTTACATGGGAACAATATATGGTTTCAGGAATAACATTTCTTGATTGGTGCACTAATGTACCCTATTATATCATACTTTTACGTGTTCATCTTATCCAGCTTTCAGTTTAATATTCTGTAACTCAGTGCCAGTTCTCAGCTGGTGTTATTAACCTTGACCACTTAAATATTTGAGGTCAGATACATTAAAGTTGAAAAGAAATTTATCACATTTGGCTCAGATGTTGAAAGAAAGTACAAAACATTATATGGATTATATTTAGAGCAGATGTGTAATTCTCATTGTCTATTACATTTTGTCATGCAAAAGCAATAGATGAATTAGTGTTTAGATGTGGAACCTCTTCTTTTCTCAGACAGACCAATTAAAGTCGTATCACCACCATAATTTTTTGTTATGCAAAAAAGATGGGAATTTTTTTTTTTTAAAGTAATTCTAACTAATGTTCATTTAAAAATATTAAATTACAACTATACATACTTCTATTCATTCACTTGGTATCCTTTGTTAAAGGAGCATCAATGCACTACAAGGAGCTAGCTGAACATATTTGTTTAGCCAATGACTAGAAGCATATACGTGCATCCACTTATCAGCAGCTAACTCCCAGTAGTGCATTGCTGCACCTGAGCCTACCTAGACAGCCTACCTAGATATGCTCTTCAACTCCTAAGAATACCAAGAGAATGAAATTAGATAACAGAAGTAAATTGGAATGTTGTTTAAAACTGTATTCTCTACCGCAATCATAAAATAAAAATTTGATGTTTACAGTTCGGCGGATAACATTGGCATATCATTTGCATTACAATAACAGTGTGTTCTAGAGTTAGAATTTACCATCCATTTAATATCTCACTTCCAGTCCTGGAATATGAGCTGAAAGCATTTTTTTAATATGAGAGTTTATTTTCTCTCTTGCTGTTGCCTCCTGACTTCTGGAGTAGGTAGAAACCTCCCAGAATGCTGATGGGCTCCATTCCTTTTCATGTATACCCTAACATCTTCTACTATAGCTAGTTCAGTTTCTACTTATATGATGTACAGTACATTAGGCTAAACAAGTATTCTGATTCAGCCTGAGGTGTTTGCACAAATGAAAAAAGAATAT
Source organism: Bombina bombina (assembly GCF_027579735.1). NCBI lineage: Eukaryota > Metazoa > Chordata > Amphibia > Anura > Bombinatoridae > Bombina > Bombina bombina. Next base: position 88,848,734 of record NC_069507.1, on the reverse strand, counting down.
TTGTAATTTTCTCAGTACAGCATGCTCACTTCAACCACTGACATTTCTCTGAAACCTCACCTGTTACTTTATAAGAGATTCCAAAACCCTTGTAGGCTTGGGATGATATCTCTTGCGTGTCCCCAATTAATTCTGCAATACCTATATTGAGTACTCCAAGGCTGAGAAATGAGTTTGAACACATTAAGAATTTAATATACATTATTTAGTGATGCACAGTAAAGAAATATGCTTTCATTATTTACTTACATCTAGATTACGAGTTTTGCGCTAAACAGGGTGCGAAACTAATGCCAAGAAAATTGCGTTATTGCGCTCTCCATAGCGCTGCCATTACGAGTTATTGAAAAGCCTCCTTGTGCTGTGCGTTATGCTCCATACCGCTCAAAAGCCAAGGGCTGAGTTTACGTGCTTGTGCACGCTTTCCCCCATAGATATCAATGGGGAGAAAGTTTTAGGGAAAAAACTAACACCTGAAGTGCGGATTGGCGATCGCTGTAACACGACTCCATTGATGTGTATGAAAAAAGAAAGTTAAGTTTAAGTCTAACACCTAACATAAACCCCAAGTCTAAACACCCCTAATCGCTGCCCCTGACATCGCAGACACTAATAAAAGTTATTAACCCCTATTCCACTGCTCCCGGACATTGCCGACACTAATAAGTTATTAACCACTAATCCGCCGCTCTCAGACATCGCCGACACTAATAAAAGTTATTAACCCCTAACTGCCGCTCCTCGACATCTCCGTCACTAATAAAAGTTATTAACCCCCTAATCTACCGCTCCCCGACATATCGATACTAAATATAATTATTAACACCTATTCCGCCACTCCCAGACTTCGCCGACACCAAAATAAACCTATTAACCTCTAAACCACCAGCCCCCCACATCGCAAAACACTAAATTAAACTATTAACCCCTAAACCTAAAACCCCCCTAAATTAAATTTATAATTACAATATAACTATCTTAAAATAAATAAAAACTTACCTGTGAAATAAAAAAAACTAAGTTAAAACTATAATTTAACCTAACATAACTATTCTAATAAAATTAAAAACACTACCAATTAAAAATCTAAAGTACAAACTTAAAAAAACCTAACACTACGAAAAAATTTTAAACAATCTAAAATTACAAAAAATAATAAACACTAAATTATAAAAAATAAAAACAATCACACCTAATCTAATAGCCCTATAAAAATAAAAAGCCCCCCCCCCCCCTCAAATAAAACCAACCCCTAACCTACAATAAACTACTTAAATTAAACAGCTCTTTTACCTGGCAAAAAATACAAAGTCCCCCCAACAGTAAACCTAACTCTAAAAAAAAAATAAGCTACCCATTGCCCTTAAAGGGGCATTTATATGGCATTGCCCTTAAATGGCGTACCTCGCATTCCTATTGGCTGATTTGATTCTTCAAATTCAAATCAGCCAATAGGATGAGAGCTTCTGAAATCCTATTGGCTAGGGGGTGTTTTTATTTTGGGGGCTTTTTTATTTTTATAGGGCTATTAGATTAGGTGTAATTGTTTTTATTTTTGATCATTTCATTTATTATTTTTTGTAGTCTTAGTGTTTTTTTTTATTTCACAGGTAAGTTAGGGGGTGTTAGGGGTTAATAGTCTAATGTAGTGTTTTGCTATGTGGGGGACCAGCAGTTTAGGGGTCAATAGGTTTAGTTTAGTAGTTACAATGTGGGGGCTGGTGGTTTAGGGGTTAATAGGTTTATTTAGTGTTGGGGAGCAGCGGTTTAGGGGTTAATATTTTTACGTAGCGTTGGCGATGTGGGTGGCGGCAGATTAGGAGTTAATAACTTTATTTAATAGTCGCAATGTGGGTGGTAGGTAGATTAGGGGTTAAGGGGTTTAATATAGTGTTTGTGATGCGGTAGGGTGGCGGTTTAGGAGTTAATAGGTAGTTTATGGGTGTTAGTGTACTTTGTAACAGTTTAGTTAGGAGTTTTGTGAAACATTTTTGTTTCACAAAATCCATAACTACTGGTCTCAGGTGGCGGTATGGATCGTGTCAGTATAGTCTGTAATGCAAGCATTTTAGCCGGACCGCAAAAACTGTAATATGGGAGCTATGAAAATCCCGCACTCGAACGTAATTTATTTTGATTACAGATTGGACGTTACATTACAGGCTAAAATGCTGGTGGTATAGCTATACTGCCGATACTCGTAATATGCGTTTCTGGCTATTCCAGCGTAATGGCCAATTTTTCAGCTCGTAATCTAGCCGTTAGTTACTTAGGAGTCAGCACTGATTGTCTAAAATGGAAGTCTCTCAAAAGAACTGAAATAAGGGGGCAGTCTGCAGAGGCTTAGATACAAAGTAATTTACAGGGGTAAAAAGTGTATTATTATAACTGTGTTGGTTATGCAAAACTGGTGAATGGGAAATAAAGAGATAATTTATCTTTTTGAACAATACAAATTCTAGTGTAGACTTTCCTTTTAATATACAGCAACTAAGTAGTTTTTAGAAGAAAATTTGCGTCTCAGAGTATGTTGCATTGTAACTCTAACCTAATGCTATGAATATTAGTCTACTCTACAACATGAACTAATATGATTTTAGTTAATGGTTTGTTTTTGCATCTTTTAAAAGTGTTTCACAGTTTGTAATACTAGCTGTAAAGAACATGTTTTTCTATTTAATCTAGTAGTGCTAGACATTTTTTTTTTCAAATTAAAGGGACACTGAACTCAAATTTTTTCTTTCATGATTCAGACAGAGCATG